>NC_081290.1:18024696-18327727 GCF_030435805.1 Mustela lutreola
AATTGAGAGAGTTAGGGGTTTTCTGCTATTACATATCACTCTTCTCATTATATAGTTTATGGCTGGACTTTAAAGTGACTTTTGACTGTTTCTAAAAATCAAATATAAGTTAGAAAGTGTAAAATTCACTTAGATTCCTACCATGATCATGAGCATACCATATCCTTCTGGACATATATTTGCAGGACACAACATTACTGGATCTTCTTATCATAAAACTCAGATCTTGGGCAAATTCATTTGACTAGTTTTACTTGTAGCACTTAATTATAGAATGTTTGTTAAAGGATGTTACAAAGTGTATTCTCATACTATTTCAAAAGGGAGGATTTACTTATTTGCTGACTACTGTGAAAATTTGGGGGATGGGGGGACCAGCTATATATCTCTCTAGGAACAACTGTTGTCTTTATTCCAAGAGGATGTGCTTGTGAAATATCCAGAATCAGCAATGAGAGTCCTATCAATGGCACTTCTGACCCAGGTGAGCAGTAAATCTTAAACTAAGTAAGCCAAGTCATCTGGAGAACTTAGTTATCTCTCTTTCCTCACTCGAAAACCTCCAAGCTAAAGACTCAAATAGAATGAATGCTTGTGAAAAGATGTGTAACGTTAAGGACTACAAGGGGTGGCTCAGTTGGTTAAGTGTGTCTTGGGCTCAGGTCATGGTATCAAGGTTTTGGGATTGAGTCCCGTTTGACAATGGGCTCCTTGCTCACCAGGGAGCCTGCTTCTCCCATTCCCTCTGTCTGTTCCCCCTGCTTGTGCTCTCTGTCAAATAAATTAATTAATTAAAAAAAAAAAAAGATATGTAACTTTACTGCCATTGCATTTTTCTGAAAATGGGCTAATCATAAGCTCATCCAGGTTTTAGCTCAGGTACAAAGAAGTCTTCAATTATCAGTAAAGCTAAGGAGAATTACCCCACCCTTAAATCTGTTAACTGTTCTGTTTTCTTTGTATCATGAGTCATTATCTAAAGTATCTGAAATATGTATTTATCTACATGGCTATTTCAGAACTCTCACTCAAGAAAAGGTAAGCTTCATGAGGGCGGCAACTCTGTGTCATTTATAAGTGCCCCAAACTCTGCCCAACACATCCTAAGTGTTCAATGAACGACTGCTTTCTAATGAAGAGTCATACTTCAGTGAGTCCTCTTCATTTTCATACCAGTAGGAAAAAAAATTTTTTTTCTGAAATTCTTGGTTTTATGAGAGCAAAGAATATGTAAGTACAAATGGGAAAACAAATCAAAACAAAAAACAAAAACAAAAAAACTCCAAAAAACCTAGTAACTGGTCAATATTATCTGAATCTTTATCATTTAGAGATTCAGTGCCATAATGGGTTCCCATTTTAGTACTTAGTCACCTTGAATAGAACTATCCATACTCATGGTCTGGCTTTCTAACGAGATTATGATGTTCTGAGGGGGAAGATCATGTTCACTGGTGTTTTCCGAGGGTAAATTTTAGTGCCTTTGAAACATTTCAGACACTCAAAAAATGCTCAGTAAGCAAAGATAACCTACTTTTACTAACAAATCATTAATGATCTTATATGTAATAAGAAAATGAAAACACCTTTGAGTTTGACAGCTTTTTGCCCTGTCTCCCAAGAGGGCCTCTAAGAGAATGAAGTGCTCAGATATCACAGGGTTTAAAGGGAAGACAGGCTGAATGAGAGGGAATTAAGAAGACAATCAGAGTTCAAAAGGAGAAAAGCAGAACCACAGGCTATTGTAGTAATGCAAACCACAAGGCATAACAACAATATATTCTACAAAAAGCTTTCCAAAATGTTTTTAAGTGTACCAAAGCTCACTTTCAATGTAATTCAATGAGGTCCTATTAAGTGTGTATGATATGCAAAAAACTAGGGAAGTCACTGTTGGAGGAGGTTAGGAAAGAGAGGAAAACATAGAGTCAGCTTTCAATTGGTCTACACTCCGAGGCAGAAGGTAAGCACAAAATAGAGCTAAGGACTCACAGCATATGGGACAAAAAGTAAAGAGGAAGGAAGATCAAGAAAAGATCCCAGAAGGTGCTTGATTTTGAGTTAGACACTAAAAGATGAATAGACTTGGCTCGATTATGATGAGGAGACTTGAGACTAAAGGGCATAGTAAGCAAGTTAATGACTAAAACAAAACAAAGCCGGTACTAAGGTGAAGAATGTTCTGGGTTTGGGATGAGGAGAGTGTGTGGTGCATGGAAAAAGAATATTAAAAGATGGGATAGTGGGAGAAATGGTAAGGAGCAGTTAGATCTTCAGGATGATAGAAGTTTGGGCTTTACTGCATAGAAAATATTCAGCCAGTAAATATTTTTAAACAAAGGAATTATATATTTAGATACGTTTAGAGTAGGAGTGTGAAGATGCCCCCCCCAAACAAAACAGAATGGAAAGTGAATCCTATATTAAGCTCATTCAGTATTTTTTAAAAGTTCTTTTGTGTTACAATAAAGCAGATATTTATAAATACGCAAATTATCATTAGGCAGCCCATTAGAAAGTTAAGAGCAATTATTTCCTCTTAGTGGATGAATTCATGGTAATAAATTGCTAACATTCTTTTGGAAAACTCTCCAGTGATATAAAATTTTATTTTACTCTTTACTTCTACATCATTTTTTTTTTATGTGTTCTCCCGAATGCAATATTTCTTCATCAATACATGCTGTAATCAGTATGCTGAACATGGCTATTCAATTCTTACATATTATATATGCAATTATGTTTAAATATTTTTTCTTCGTGTGTAAACCTCAAGATATGCAAAGAGAAGTAAGTCTTCTGTTCTCTGCTCCCATTCCCTGCTTTCTGATTATATATATGTGTATGCATGTGTGTGTGTGTGTGTGTGTGTGTGTGTGTGTAATATTATATAACACATAATTACATATATAGTAGCTATTAATTTATAATTTGAAAAAATAAAGCTTTAATTCTTCATTTTTGACTTCTTGATATGAAGATTATCAGTTGAGAATAAAAGAAAATGGAGTGAAAGTTTAAAATCATTACCGAATAGGGCACATTGTACTCTAATCTACGCTTATATATTGATTCAAATGAAAATTTTAAAGGTCAAATGTTAGAGGAGTCTTCAAAACAGTTTTGAACTTGCAGGTTTTTTATTAGAAGTTGAGTGACTGATATTTACACATCTGATCAATAACCCAAGGTTCTTTCTATAATCACTGTCATTTAATATTACTAAACATATAAAAACTACTAATCTCTGAACTCCCTTTTCTATTACAGTGAAGTGTTGGCATTTTCAAATCTTAATTAAAAGTAGATTATATAACACAACTGACCTTAATATAGTGATAAGAGCCTTTAACAGTAGAACAAGATGAACCTTAAATTTCACAGAAAAGATTCTGCCTCTTTAAGAGATCCCTTGTTGCTTAAAAATGTACTGCTTTTAGCAAACTGTAATTTATTGTACTATTTTAAAAATCTCATTTAGGATTAAATGATTGAATGCTGTCAAATAAATCTATATTGTGTTACAGGAATTAAATAGAGCTATAAACTTGACTCAAACTTCTGGCTAACTCAATATTTATTCAACAAATATTAACGAAGTACTTTCAACTGGGATGCTGCGAGAAAGACAGATGTTCTCCGTCCTTAAGAGTAATGACAATATAGCGACGCCAGACTATGAAGCAAGTAGAAACATGGCAAGCGTTCTAATAGTGGAAACACAGTGTTCAAAGCGCTGTATCGAAGAGGCTCCATGAAGTAGAATTCCAAGCTTGAATTCAACATTGGCCAAAGAGGCAAAAGGTAAGGCATGTGCATATAGATGTGGACGGGAAACAGAACAAACACCTCCCAGGAACTGAAAAGGATTCCTATGGCAGGCGGAGCAGAGTGGCAAGATAGTGAGTGAAGACTAGTTTCCAAAGAAGTTTGCAAACCATGTTTGATATGTACGATTCTTCTTAAAAACCATAAGAAGTCACTGAAACACTTAAAGAAGAGGAGTGATATACATTGCAATGGTTAATATGCATGGAATACCGGAGCCCAATAACTGGGTGGTGCAGTCAGTTAAGCACCCGACTCTTGGTTCGGGCTCAGGTCATGACCTCAGGGTTGTGAGATCGAGCCCCACAGCAGGCTCTGCACTGAGATGGAGTCTGCTTAAGATTCTCTCTTCCTTTCCCTCTGCCCCTCCTGCTCGTGCTCCCTCTCTCTCAAATAAATAAATAAATAAACATTTAAAAATATATGGATTGAGTATGTTCTCAACTCTCATCTAAATGCTTTATTCGTCAACTCCTTTAATTTTGACAATAACTAAATGAGGTGGAAATGAATATCCTCATCTTGCAGGGGGAAATCTAAGGAAAAGTGAAGTAACTTGCTAAAGGTTAATTAACTAACTTAGGGCAGAAACAGGATTCAAATCTGTACAGACTCTGGGGATGAAGAAAAGTTGGGATTCCACGGGCAATTTTAAAAATTTGTTGATTAATTAAAGTCAGTTGGTAAGGAAAATAAATGCAGAATTTGAGTGCCGGCAACGAGGTGGCACTCATTTAAATTGGAAATAAAGAGAAGCAAATTTTTGTTCATTAAAAGATAGAGGGTGCCTATTTTGAGTGCAAGGTACTTGAATGGAGTCAATTTAAAAGGTCTACAGAAGGCTGGTAAGGAAAGAAAAACCTTCCCTCTACTCTACCCGCTTAGGGTATATACTGATTTAATGCCAGGACCTGAGAATTAAACCATAAGATAGACAGAAAAAAAAGCATTACACTTTTAATTAATATTTTTATGTGCATATAGGAACTTATAGAGGAAAAACGAAGGCTTGAAGCAGTTAGGACTGCAAGCTTATATAATTTTTTTTAAAGATTTCATTTATTTATTTGACAGAGAGAGAGACCACAAGTAGGCAGAGAGGCAGGCAGAGAGAGAGGAGGAAGCAGGCTCCCTGCTGAACAGAGAGCCTGATGCAGGGATCAATCCCAGGACCCTGGGATCTTGACCTGAGCTGAAGGCAGAGGCTTTAACCCACGGAGCACCCCTTGAAATAACCTTTTTAACAACATGATTGCCCAAGACCATAACTAACAGAATCATCAAAAGAGAATTTTAATTGGTAGTTAGGGTTCAAAAGTAAGCCTATACGGTTTTAAATCTATGGTAGGTTATTATATCAAAACTGGATGAAGATATCAATATGTACCATCACATGAGAAAAAGAAGTATTTTTGGTTGTCTCTAAAAATGTTAGCTGCCCAATAACACTCCCTGACTTAGACACAGAATCACTGGACACTGCCCACCTATGCATCTTCTGGAACATTCTTAAAAGAGATGAATCTTTTAGTTACTCGTCCTTCTCCTTCTTCAGTGTAGAGATTAGCATGAAGAGATGACTGGAGCCTAAGCCACTGTCTCATGTTGAGGATGGAAGTCCTCATGTTAAAGATAATAGAATAGAAAAAAAGAGGAAGCCTTGGTTTCTGAAGTGGAATTTTCATGCTAATCCTGGACTAACTACATTGTCTGCATTTCTTGTTCATGCATGTGAATAAAGCCCTGGTTTTCTTAAGCTACCTAGTTAAGTTTTTGTTACTACTAGCTGTATAAAATTCGTACATTAGATAAAGGAAAATATGAAAATTATAACTCTGTTGGGAGCAGTACTAAAAAAATCATTTGTTTGGTTCCAAGTCATCAGGCAACTGCTTTGCTGCAAATTACACCTTAAAACTTTCATTTCTTTTCTGACCTGCACCAGAAAAGGTAATGATAACTTCAGAAAGTAGGATTTTAAATCCGCAATGCTATTTTTAATATCTTTTTCCTTCTGGTTTGCTTATGTGATCATAAAGATACTAAAGAAACAACAAAGTAAATTGATGTGTATTCTTTCTGTGTTTGCACAGATATAATATCCATTTATATTCCATGTACACAAAAACCTTTCTGCAGGTAAACCCTTCAGAAAGCAAGGATGCATTAGAAATAATTTTAAATTAACAATTTTAAAGTTAGGTAATGACCCAGGCTCTGATTAAAAAATAACAAGCGAGAATGCAGCTTGGTGAAGGGAAGTGAGAGAATATTTTTGCTTTAGATGAAAATATTTTATTTAAAAACAGAAGGTTTGTTTTTTTTTTTTAACCCTCATAAGAATCACTTCCTGAAGCATTCATAAACCATGTATATACAAAGAACGGCTGGAACATTTTGTTTATTTATAGGAAACGTGCAAAATGGAAGAGTTGGAAATGACTCTGGAAAGCAGCCCTCACCGCTTGACCTGACACAGTCACCACAGGAATTCTGAGAGATTCCCAGAATGATGTTCTTTGCACGTCAGAGTAGGATCTCCATCATCAACATCTGCCATCGTCCTGTAGAGGTTTTTTAATTATTAGGGTTCTAATAGGGAACTGACCTGTCCAAGTTAAATGATGACCTGTATAAGTCACCCTGCATATGTGATATACAGTTTTACTGTCTTTTGATTCAATGATGGCTTTATAACAGCATTTCAGGACTACAACTTACCGGACGGAATTCTTAGGACTTCTTTATGTAAAGAAAGCTACTCTGGTTTGGTAGATGGAAGTCACTTTCTTTGATCTCAATGTCTTTTAGCAATAGGTTCGGGGCACCCGAAACACGCAGGGTGCAGATTTATATTTTCTCTCTTACTGACACAAATCAAGTGCAGATTTATCAAGCTGTGAAATATATTAAGTTCACAGGGTTTTAACAAAGGGTTACCAAACCTCAAGAACCTGCTGTGATTCAAACTACTTTCAGATGTCCTTTTAATTATATTAAATGAAAGTTTGGGTTGGCTTTGATGCTTATGGGCAAACATCGAAATCTCTTGAAAGTACTCCCTGTTGCTGCAGTTAATATACTACATTGTATGCACACCACTACCCAATTTATTCTAGCCACTTTAACAAGGATATCCAGCCTGACAGGCCACACAGAATAGTATCACAAGTCAGGCAAAGCACAAATCATTAGAGGACTCCGAAAGTTGTTTGACAAGCACCACGGAGCTCTTTGTCACACAGCCAATTAAGTGACCAAACAAGGAACTTGAAAATACTCATTAATTTCTTCCTCGCAGTATAAATGGAGGTTAGAATCCTTCTTGTCTTATGCACCAAAGGCAGACAAGTAAAACGGGCATAATTCAATTTGCGCTTTGTCCAAGGTGCCAGGAGGAACTTGGGTTCACAGAAAGTCTGCATGAAAGGCCCAAAAATGAAAGGAAGACGTAAACTGTTTTGACAGTGCGTGCCGTAATCTAGCTATGTGGGCTCCGGGATTCTTTTTTTAAATTAAATTTAAATTTACATTTTTAAATTTTTTAAATTAAGCACAAGTTGACATTCCTTCTCATCATTGCAAAGCTGCTTCCGCATCTCTGAGCAGAGCCAGTTGCCCTCTGAATGCACGACTTCCTCGTCTGTGAAACAGGACCCTAGGCGGACCCTCGAAGGCCAGGCTCGGCCGGTCTGCCTTGCTCCTGTAGGCCGCTCTTTGGCCTTTCCTTGCTTTCTCTTCTCCCTGACCCCTTCGAGTGGGATCGTGTCCTGGGGCTCAGGCCTAGATTCTTTTCTCTCCTTTCCCTACGTGCATCCCCCTGTCATCAAGCACATAGGCTGCCAATGCCACTGGGAGTCCACGGTTGCCAAACGACTCTTTCTAGCCTGACCTCTGAGCTGAACTTCATGCTTGTACATCTGACCGCACACGTAACATCTGCATTGCCCGAGGATAGGGATCTCAAAGCGGACATGGCCCAGAGTTGAAGCTCTTGGTGTGCGTGTCCCAACTTGGTCAGAGACAGACCACCCCAATTGTGACTTCATCCTTCTGGTTGCTCCTGTGATACATTTTCTGTCCTGTTTGACTCCCCTTCCTCTGACATGTCACATGGAACCTCTAGCAAGTCCTGTTTGTTACACTTACCAGAAAAAATAAAAAATAAATAAATAAATTCCCGAACCTGAGTATATTATGTCAGCATCTCACACTCCTATTCTGTTTGTCCATTATTGTCCTTGGTCACCCTGGGTTTCAGCCCTTAGTTTTCCTGCAATAACCTACGCTTCACTTTTTTAAAACAGGTTAGTTCATGTCATCACTCTGCTCAGAAACCTAGAGTGGCTTACGGTGTCTCTGGGAATAAACGCCAGAGTCCTTGCAATGCTCTATCAGATCTGGGCCCCTGCCATCCCGCAGATGCATGCCCTGTGACCCTCTTCTCTTTTACAGCACACCAGCTGCACTGGGCTTCTGGAACACCATCACGGGCTTATTTCGACCTCAGGAACTGTCTCTCTACTAGTGTTTTTTTCCTGCCTAGGGGCACACTTCACTCCTTCCTTCTTCAGGGTTTTGCTCAAATATCACCTCAGTGATGCATTTCTTGCTTTCTTTTTCTCAGTATTTATCATAATCTCATAGGCCATATTTTTTGGATACTTATGGTATTATTTATATTCTGTCCCTAGAACCTTTACCCTAGGAGGGAGGGAAGGGTTTGCCTATTATGTACATTGTTGTATTCCCAGTGTTGATAAGGCTATTGGGCCCCTGTGCTCAACTATGAATTCCTGAATGTTCCTGTTGTTAACTACTACGTGGTGTTTTTTTCATAGTTGAAGAGAGATCCTGTTTTTTCAGGCTGATGCCTAGGATAGAGATCTCTAGTGGATAATGAAGGTAAAACAAACAAGCTAAATTAGTAAATAAGCAGTGCAGAAATCACAGTTCCAAACTGAAATAAACAGATGGCTTGTTTCAACTACTTTGTAAGCTTTTTAAAACAATTTTTAAAAAATATTTTTAAAATTTACTGGAGAACGAGAGAGGGGAGGGGCAGAGGGAGAAGCACACTCCCCGCTGAGCCCGGAGCCAGACCCAGGGCTTCATCCCAGGACCCTGAGATTTCGAACTGAGCTGAAAGCAGACGCTGAACCGGCTGAGCCACGCAGGTGCCTCCAGATACTGAGTCAGCTTGAAAGAACACAGACCATGGGCCTCGGAAGAAGAAGGAGAAGAAGAAGGCAGAGGAGGAGAAGGGGAAAGAGGAAGGAATAAGGAGACCAGGGATGTGTGTGTGTGTGTGTGTGTTCATTCATTTGCATCTATTTACCATTTTTTTCTGCTCAGTTCTCAACCTGATGGTGTAGATAATAGCCGATTCCAAAGAATGACTCAAAAGATTCATAGGGGTAACTCTATGTACTTACAGCTTTCATTAAGAAAGGCTGACTACAGACTCTCCAGGGAGCATATGCTGCCTCTGAGATCTAGAGAACAAAAGGAATGGCTGATAAAAATTTAAAAACATACATTTCTTTAATAGGAAAACGTCCTGCTTTTAAAGCCATGAAGAATGAATGCCAGTAATTCTTAATATTTCCTGATAACGAGGAGAACTACTTAAAAAATGAGGGGAAAAAAAGGTAAATCTAAGCTCTGCTAACATTTACAGAACAGGAAAGAGGTTGTTCTTAAGTGGTTTGAGGTCGTGCTCCTCTCCCAGAGTCTCAGGAAAACCATGCATCTCTTTTTGGAGCCATACGACTTTGCACTGGTTCCTGGACTCTGCTCCTGCCCCCTGCCCCCACTCCATGACTGGAGCTAAGGACTGGACAATTCACCTGTACTAGAATGGCTATTATCAAAAAAGACAGAGCATAACACGTGTTACCGAGGAGGGGAAGGAACTAAAACCCTTTGTGCGCTGTTGGTTGGAAATGCAAAATGATGCAGTCACTCTGGAAAATATTTTGATAGAGCTCCTTTAACAGACAGTTACAGTATTTTCTAATTGCTTTTCCCCCCCCTCTGTTAATAAGGTAATTTTTTGATCACAGAGTTCTCTGAAAGACCCTCGAAGCAAATTATGTGTGTATTTGCGCTTCATCCACAGTACAAAAATGATTACTATACAGGCATTTGAACTCAATCTCAAACAAAAAGGAAAGGAAAAAACTAGTTTATACCATCCCTGAAATATAGTAAAATAAATCAATAAACGTAAACCAGAAGATGTATCCCAACTCCTAACTCTAAATAATGAAGTCAGTTCTGTAACAGCGGTATCCTAGGAATGTGGAGCATGAGATTCTGAGCCAGGAAGTCCTAGCTTTGAATTCAGGACCCCCTCAATTTCCATTGTATGATCTTGTGAAAGTCATTTAATTCCCCCAGGCCTCGTTTTCTCTATTTTAAGTTAAAAATAGCATTAATTAGCTCATAGGATTGTTGTGGGTATTAAATAATAATTTATGCAAACTGCCTCCCACGGTGATGGCCACATTATTACTGCCTAATAATTGCATTTATTCTTAATAATAAATCATTGTGGATGTTGGGAAAGCACTGCAGGCACGTTAGAATAGCAGTATTAGTGCCATGGGTGCTCATGTGTGACCTTGGGCCAGTCACCTCATCTCTCCAGCTAACTCAGGTTCCTCTTTCAAGTACCTTCTATTTATACGTGACATCATGGTAGTTATTTAATATACCTATTTAACACAAACCTTACTTGTCTTCTCTGGCATAAAACATAACACTCTCTTCTTAAATGAAAATATTTGTTTTGCTTGACATGGTAATGATTTCCTTTTTTTTTTACTATGACTCATATCAGTTTCTATCTTTTGATAGTAAACTAAGATTTTAGTGTAATCTAAATTAAAACTAAATGAAAAAAATATTGGACCCAATTGTTTGTTTTTTGGTACAATTTTGGAGGTGCAGGCATAATGGGTAATGAGTATTAGGGCATTCACATATTATTTAAAAAATCAAAGCAACCACCTCTTGTTGACCTATATAGATCAGTTAACAATGATCATGGCTAGTAGATGCTGGTCCAGATTTTACTACGCTTCGTTGGTGATAGAAACAAATGTAGGAAAGATGGATCTAGACAATTCATAGAATAGACAGTGTACCTCTAAATCATTAAAAGCAAAGTGAATTTGATGGTCAAAAATCAAACCTCTAAGGATCATTATGTGTACCAATGGAAAGGCCACATTTTTCTTTAGAATCTCATGATTCCTACATAATTATATTTTTTAAAAAATTTAATACATAAAGCACTTCCAGTATATCTTAGACCTATTTCATAAATAGCTGAGAATGTGCTCCAAACATAGAAAACACTAGGGACATTAGGCAAGTCTTTAAAATTCTAATAGACTACAGTTTAAAGTATTACTCACCCTAGAATTTCATAGAGTAATAATCTACATTACAATGAATAGAAGTAATGCCATGTCTTAGTGAGCAGAGCATTTCTGCTTCACAAATATTCTGTTTGTATCTGGTCTTATCAGATGTTTAGTCAATAGCTGAAACATTTATTCACAGACAGTCAATTATAACACCAGGAAATCAGCCATTGAATAAACTGTGCTATTAATTTTCCATCAGAGATTCATGTTTGAATGACCATGCATTTCATTGATTTAAATACCGAAAGGCTAATTATCTCCAAGGCCCCATTAAGGGGATAGCATAGATTGTCATCAAAAACAACACACATATTGCTCAAAAATGATCTTCAGCCTTCATTGTTGAAGAATACTTCAACTTCTGTATCTACTGCACATACCAAGAGGATAGGTTTTCATATACATATATATTTATGTGTATATATATATATACACATAAATATGTAATTCCCAAAGACTTAGGAGAAAACACAACAAAAACAATGGAATGTTTCTTACACTCAAAGATCCATTAATTTATAAAGTAAAATGTATATTATCTAATATCTGATGTAAATTATTCTCCCTCTTCTATTTTTGAAACCCCACGCCCCTCTCTCATTTCTTAGCTCAGGTTGATATTTAAGCCTCAACTGTCTGACTGCCCTTGAGTCTCGTATCTTTTGGGGATTCCTGTACATATGGAATTAAATTTGTTTTCCTCCTGTTAATCTGTCTTATGTCAATTTAATCACTAGACCAGCCAAAGAACTTAGTGGGGAAAAAGGAAAATTTTTTCCACCTTTACACTGCCTTCCTGCATTTCTGCCTTACAAAAATACCTATAAAGGTTGTTTCTGGGATTCTTTTCACACAGAACCCGTAAACACAGGAATGGTTTCTATCCTGCTTAGAAACAAATTGCAACATGTTAACTGGAGAAAAATTACATTTGTATCAGGACTAAAATGTTTACAGTGAGTGGGAAAGTAAGAGAGTCCCAGCATGGGTTGAACATTTTGGTACAGAAGCATGATATTCCAAGTATTCTGGACTATTCTTTGACTTACAGGATTTTCATTCAATGTCATTTCTGAATGATTTGCTATTCACTATTAACTGACCCAATGTATTAACAAAATGTTTTCCTACACACCTCTATGAAGAAATGAGAGATTTACATATTACACCCAACTCACCTTTTAGCTGTGATCAAAACTGTCACATACCAAGTTGCCCCTCCTTGTCGGTCTGTGTTCGTTTTGCATGACAGAGCGTGCGCGCTGCCAGATTTATTTTCAGCACATACCTTTGCAACATGTCTCTCTCTTCCCACCCTCCATGCCCTCCCTGAAATCCCTTTAGCTCAACAGGGTACATTATCATTGATCTATCCAATGCCCATACATGGGACCACCAACAGAGACAATTCAACAACTTAACACATTTATAAAAACGCAGAAAGTACCTGGACATAGGCTCTGCAAGAGCGCTCTCTTTTCTGAAGCTGAATCCATTAAGACAGCAGATTAAACACAGAATAGAAAAAACAAGTTAGTGACAGAAGAAAACAAGAAAAATAAAAGAACACATCTACACAAAACACCTTATTTTGTTGTGCACTACTTTCTAGAAGAGAATGAAAGCTAAAGCAGCAGCAAAATGTGAGCAACGGCTTGAAAACTAGTTGCCAGCACCCTTTCAGAGCAACCCAAGTGAAAACGGATGGTATAAAGTTGTTAATGATGGAGGAAATCGTGGAATAAATTTGGTAGAAATTAGTAAATACCATTATGCTTCAGTCGTTTAAAATGATTCATTGCACATCAGGTTAGTTGTTAATTCATGAGCCACAAATGAAGACATAAGAAGTTAAGTAAACTATATCAAAAATTTGGAACCCACATTGTTTGTGGTTTCAAAATTATATAGATGGTTAATATGCACCACAAACCATATGTTCAAACACAAGAAATTTTGTTTATCGGAAAAATAGAAGTGCCCATTCATTATGATTATTTGGTTCCAAGGGAAAAATACCAACAGATAAGTAACTTCTGATTAGAAGAATGTAATTAATCTTTTGATTTATCACTGCTTTTATGTCTTGAATAATTCCTTTTCACAGTTTTGACCAAAAAAACCCACAAAAAACAACAACAACAAAAATCCTTGTATATTTTAGAAACTTCTTTGGGATAAGAAGCCTGTTTTTGTTAATTTGTTTGCAAACAGCATGATGTTTTTGTGGGCAAAACAACTCATATTCAATCCCAAACATTTTTTTTTCTGACGATAAAATAAATAAGTAATAAGTTTAATTGCCCTGTTTGAATAAATGACACAAAATTTCATGGGTTGTGATTTTCTTCCTCTTCCCTATTTTTTTTTCCTTCAGTAGCCTTGATTGTTGAAGGAGAAAATGACCCAGGTTTAAAGAAGCAGTTACTCTGATGCCTTTTGTATGGCAAATACTCTCCCAACTTTAATTCATGCAGTCTTCAATGAGCCCAGAGCAGTTACTCCTCTAAAGAATTAAGTGAGGAATGAGTGCAAGTAAATTGCCAACGCTGTCATTTGGATCACTGACTCGCATCTTGGTTTTGCAGGACTCTAAACCCTTCAGAATTTCAATGTGGAGTTCAATTGATTTGTACCAAGTTGACTTCTGCAAATCTGATGGGTTATAACTGCTTTAGGAAACAGTGAGAACCGCAGGAAATGAGAGCAAGCCAGGGAGCACATGAATAACCTTTGCCCTCCGATCTCCTTACCCCATCATGCAAATTAACATATGACAAACCACATTATATAAACAATTGAAAAGAGCCAAATGGGAAACAAAGGAAAGCATTAAAAAGCTTCACAAATGGAAAATTTGCCCATTATGTAGTTATTTGATATTCAGAGTAGGCAAGCTGATTAGCTGTAGCCAGTTAGAATGTGACATTAATCACCAGCTTTACCTGATATTATCAGACATCAACACCATTTTTAAATAAAGATACAAAGTATTGCTATCACAAGTTATGCTATGGATATGTAACATTAATAGAAATTATTACTTCCAGTACATTAGGATAACAATAGCTGGCAGCAATATTTGTTAATAGCATCCAGTCAGCCTGGGTAATAACACATTAAAATCACAGCATGTCCAGATTACATAGGCAGCTGTGGATTACATTTTATCAGGGACTTGGTTGTGATTCTGTCAGGGGCATAAGTGACAAAAATAACTCCTTTTACGCTCAGCATGAAAAAAAAAAACTAATAGTAATTTAGATCTACTAGATAAAACTGAATCTGTTTTCTGAGGATGAAATTGCAGGAAAAACCGTATTTGGCAGATAAAATGTCAGGCTTTCCTGCATCAAACCATCATTATTTGAAAAATTTCTTCCTTCTTGCTCAGTGAGACTCTTAGTCTAATGAGACAGGAAAAAAACCTTAACATATTAAAAGACCACTCTCAAAAGTCATTTTTCATTGTAAAGGGGAACATTCATTTAGTGAATTCCTTAGAGGATGTGTCTGTTACTGCCAAATTCTTGCTTTTTAAAGTAGGAGGACTATTATGACATTCAAGGCCTTAAAATTCAGTTTCAGAAACTGGTCACTTCTGCTACACAAATACCTTTCAGGGAACACATGCCAATTGATGTAGCAACCCTAGTATCGTTTCATCGTGGAGTCAATTTGCCATGTGATCTTATAAGGAATAAATTATATTCCTTAAAAATATGAAAATATACTTTACATATTTATGTAAATAAATTGCTTTTATAGTGGGTAGGTTATATACAGTAAACATAAAATGGTTATATATGTTTATATCATATATAAGTATGTATTGTATACTTGTAAGTATAAATAAGAATATAAAAATATATCTTCTCTGAAATTTAAAAATATGAATTATCTTCATTATTTACAATTCAAATTTGCTGCCATACAATTAAACCTATGTTAACATAGTGAAGTAAAATCTAAGTAAACTTAACTATCAAAAGGAAATATAAATTAAAACCTAATTACTTGTCCTATGAGTTTTTAAGGGTAATATTAATTAGATTAAATTATTTCACTTTTAAACATCTTTAATGAATTGCTAATATTCTTTCTCATGGTTGCCATTTTCTAAACTTCTACTTATTGATTAGACATTTATTTTATTATAATTATTTTGATATAAAAGTTCAAAAGGAAAAAAAAGAAACAAAATACATCTAATTTCCTCATATTGACCTCGCCAGAATTTAGGACTCAAAACAGTAAACACCAAAGAAAACAGAATTGTAAATTCAAAAAAATATAAGGACAGAGATTATCCCTTATTGTGTCTTTAGATTAGAGGCCAAATACGGTCACCATTATCATAAAAGAATGAAGCAGATTGAATATAATTAGTGATGCTCTTTAGAATGATCTGATTTTAGAGAAAGAGAAAAATTAACCAGTGCAGTTTCCCTGATTTCACTACAACTTTGAAGATATATATGTGCAAAGTCCCTACCTTGTTCAAGCTCCGGGCGGCACTGTCTTTTCCTCCTGGGGTCAGGTTCCGGAGCTGCACATCCAGGAGGCCCACCAGCTGGTCCATGGCGCGGACGGAGGAGGTGATGTCTCCAGCATTCAGATGATTTCTTGTTTGTTCAGCCAGCTCTCTAGCAATGTTGGCAGCGGTCTCTCCAGATTTCAACTGCAGTTTTGAAAATGGAATAAAAAGGAAAGAAATCTTCGTTAAGTGACTTCATTGGTCTCTGTGAATGATTGATTTTGCATAGGAATTACAATTACCAAGCCAATAGGTATTAAACTCTATCTTCACCTGGAGTATGTTCCCTGAGTTTTCCTATTAATCCATTTTTTTTTTCCTACAATACCTATCTTGAAACTTACAGCTTTAAGAAGCTCCTCCCTGAGGAATCTTACTTCTGAAAATTGTTCGCACCTTAATTATCCACGTGAGTGGTCAAATCTAAGGTTTGCCCTATGATTTTTCTATGAGTTTTTTTTTCCCTCTTAAGATTATTTATTTATTTATTTGACAGCTAGAGATCACAAGTAGGCAGAGGGGCAGGCAGAGAAAGGGGTGGGCAGGCCCCCTGCTGAGCAGGGAGCCCAATGCAGGGCTCTATCCCAGGACCCTGGGATCATGTCCTGAGCAGAAGGCAGAGGCTTTAACCCACTGAGCCACCCAGGCACCCCTCTCTGTGAGTTTTTAAATCCAATATTGGTGAATTTGTGTTGTGACTCTGCAGCTATATTCTAAGTTCTCAGAGGCAAGCACAGATTTTCCATTGTGCTTAAATTAGTATTTAGTACGCAAAGGACACTAACTGACTGCTAAGCTCTGTGAAAATTTTACCCTAAATACAATCCCTGGTTTTCAAAGGGTCTTCATTTCCTTATTAACCAAGTAAGAGAGTTTGATCCCACTGAACTAGGTAGCAAATAATTGCTGTTTCTAGCATCTTCCATTTTAGTAGCTACATGCTGATTTTTCAAGTATGCTCTATAAGAACATATCAAATTGGGGTGCCTGGGTGCCTCAGTCGTTAGGCGTCTGCCTTCTGCTCAGGCCATGGTCCCAGAGTCCTGAGATGGAGCCCTGCATTGGGCTGCCTCCTCCATGGGAAGCCTGCTTCTCCCTCTCTCACTTCCCCTGCTGTGTTTCCTTCTCTGGCTGTGTTTCTCTCTGTCAAATAAATACATAAAATCTTAAAAAAAAAAAAAAAAAAAAATATATATATATATATATATATATATATATATATATATATATCAAATTGTCAACACTCCAAAGATTTAGAAAAGACAAAGACTAATAATAGCCCATGCTCATGTGAATAAATTTGACAGCTTTGGGTAATAAGAGAATAGGGATATTTTTCCCTATAATAATGTAAATATATAACAGTGTTATCTTTAGGAAATTTTTTTTCCTTCCTTTTTATTTTTCTTTTTTTAAAGCACAGTCCAATATAAAATTTAGGGTCAAACAGAGAAAAGTTCGCTATCTTCCTAACATGTTGGAGCATGACTAAGACTCTTAGTCACAAAGGTTATCAGTATCTTCTAACGGATACTTAATACATGTTTTTAGTGAAATTGAATGCTAAAGAAACAAATAAATAAATTAGGGCTATCAGAAAGCTAAATCATTAATAATCTCATCCTCAAGTATACAGAAAATCCAAAATAAGAGCAAAAAAAAATTTTAGTAAGAAAATGTTGGCAAGGATTTGTGGAAATGTCTATCACCGTCAGAAACTACTAACAGGCGTATACCTGTATAACCCTCTGGAACAAATTATGAGTGTCCATTAAATTTTGAAATGTGAAGACTATAAAATTGAGTGGTTTTTGTTATCAATTTCAACCATAAGAAATAAAATAATCTCAGAGATGTAAAAAAGAAATGTTCAAACATGTTCATTCTAGCTTGGTTATAATAGAAAACAAAATGGATTATGAATTAAAGAAAACTTCTCATATATATACATACCATGGAATATTGTACAACAGCTTAAATGTATAAAGGAGATCAATTGTTAACATCGATTTTCAACATGCTCTGTTGAGTCAAAATAAATGCAAGTATAAAAATTATATATGCTCATATCTATTGGCATGGTATTCATGAAATAAAAATGCAAAGCAATAGGAGCATATGAAAAAGAAGTACAATACATAAAGCATGATATTTTATGTGTTTATTTTATATATATTTAAGCACACAGAACGAACTTTGAAAGATGGGAATCAAAGGAAAACTCTTTACTATAATGTTTAGATACTACAAGAAGAATATATTAAAGTATTTACTATATAATCAGTACTTTTCAGAAATCCTTAGAATAGAAAACACTCGCACTAACTTTAATAAATTTGTAAAATATGGTCAAGGACTACATACCTAAGATACCTAAAAACCAAATGGAATACATTATAGGGTTCAAGGATAAGTACGTAACAAAGTCAATGTAGATCAAAAGAGCATTCATGGTCCACTGACAGGTCAGGAGTACTTTTTTTTTTTTTAAAGGGGTGCTATGGAAAAGCACACCTTTTTTTTTTTCTTTTTTTAAGATTTTATTTATTTATTTGAGAGAGAGAGAGAATGATAGAGAAAGAGCATGAGAAGGGGGAAGGTCAGAGGGAGAAGCAGACTCCATGCCAAGCAGGGAGCTTGTTGCGGGACTCAATCCTGGGACTCCAGGATCACGACCTGAACCGAAGGCATTTGCTTAACCAACTGAGCCATCTAGATGCCCTCATGAAAGTACTTTTAAGTGGTCCCCAAGCGAGAAACACAAATGTGATTATAACCCATACATTTTAATTTTACATACAGTTTAAGACTGCTTACTGGCCATCTAATAACCAGTGAATGATTTATAAAATTTGGTAATCATTAATTAAATCAGTGAGATGCTAGTATTCACTAAGTATTCAAATTCAGTACTCCATTCAGTAACTCTAAACACATGATAGAAGTGCTTGGTAAGTTTGAAAACCTCTTCCCTGTGTGTATGAATATTCATTAGCTGGAATCCCTACAATTTCTTTTAATCAATTCATGATTTTAGTGTGCTGGCATTTGTTGTAGTTTCCATCTATGCTATTTTTTTTTTTAAAGATTATTTATTTATTTATTTATTTGATAGAGAGAGAGAGACACAGCAAGAGAGGGGACACAAGCAGGGTAAGTGGGAGAGGGAGAAGCAAGCTTCCCGAGGAGCAGGGAGCTTGAATGTGGGACTCGTCCCGGGACTCCAGGATCATGACCTAAGCCGAAGGCAGACGCTTAATGACTGAGCCACCCAGGAGCCCTCCATCTATGTTATTCTTATAATAATGAATATATTTATAGAATTTTATGGTTTTACTCTGTTAATCATTGTTCTGTATAATTGTTCTATAACCTTTGTTTTGTTGTTATATTGTTTTTTACTATGTCTTTATTACCATGTATTTTTTCTTTACTTTTTAAAAATTTTTTTTAAAAGATTTTATTTATTTATTATTTATTTTTAAAAAGATTTTATTTATTTATTTGACAGACAGAGATCACAAGTAGGCAGAGAGGCAGGCAGAGAGAGAGAGGGAAGCAGGCTCCCTGCTGAGCAGAGAGCCTGATGCAGGGCTCAATCCCAGGACCCTGGGATCATAACCTGAGCAGAGGCCAGAGGCTTTAACCCACTGAGCCCCCCAGGTGCCCCAAAAGATTTTATTTATTTTACAGAGCGAAAGCAAAAGAGCACGAGCAGGTGGAGCGGCAGAGATGCCTGGTGGGGCCCAATCCCAGGATCCTGGAATTATGACCTGAGCCAAAGGCAGAAGCTTAACCAACTGAACCACCCAGGTGCCCTTAACAAGTGAATTTCTAATAGCACTGGGCTAAAGTCTGAGGCTCCAATACTGAATAAAAAGGTTCCCCCCCCACAAAAAAAAGGAGCTTGCATACTAGCAATAGAAAGGGTTTTTAATAAATTAACTAAAGAATTATTTAATTTTAATTTTGTTGAGTGCAATACAGAACCCAAGTTTAAGGGCATTTTACCCTAGTGTCTGAAGTTAGGGAGTAATTTAAGAAAGGGTTTTCCAGGGAATAATGTTGACTATGAAATGGAATGGAAAGGGAATTGGGTTGGGAGGTAGGGGAAGCCCCTAGGCAGAGAGGACACTTTTAGGAGGGAGGGGCACAGGTCCTAGAGGAACTGCACAAAGGGGCCTTTAAGTGGGATTTAGGCTGCTGGAGAGGTGAGTAAGGGGCAGATTAAGCAGTCCCCTTCAGAAGTCATGATGAAGATTTTGGGAATGAGCTAAGAGCAAGGGAAGGTGCTAAGAGCCCAAACAGGAGTGGTCTAATCAGAGTTGTATTTGAAATCAACTCAGGAGAACGGACTGGAAAGTTCCAGAGGATGAAAGGGACCTTGCCAAGAGACTCCAGCAGCAGAAGCTGTGTTGGATTAGGGTAGCAGCGGTGAAAAGTGGCCTGATTTGGGAGAGGTTTGTAAGTACAGTGACATAGACAGGCCTACTGTCTGATTGGCTATGGGAGGGGAATGAAAGAGAGGGACTCCAAGGTGGTAGGACCATTAACTGTTTCTCCAACAGCCATTGCGACCTCAGTATTCCTAGCTCAAAGTTTGCCTTTCCAGACCAGGCTTTCTCTGACCGTATTTTTTCCAGTGGCATCCAGAGGCTACTCTATTGCCTTTCTAATTGCTCTTTTCTCTCACCACAGCAGTCAGAGCACCATTATCTTACTTCTACACAACAGATACACTTGAATCTGTGTTGAAATAATGTTACTCTGCATATCCTCGCTTACAGACCTAATGAACATGTCTGTTCTTTAACATTTCTTGCACTAAATTCGACTAACCTTCTTTCTTAGAAATAAGCACATGCACACTGAGAAATTGTATGAGTTCTATGAGGATTAGTAAATTAATGCCTGTATTGAAATGGCAGGATTATTTCCAGGACTTGAAGGGGAGGGAGGAGAACCCTGTAGCTTTAAAGATAATAATTATGACAGAGATGGATACTATTTACATTTCAAATTTTGACACATGTGAAAACAATTTTCTCTGAAATGTTTTGACATTGTATGAGATTATTGCATCAAACATTAATTGGGTGCCAAAACAATTCATGAAGGAGTTTTTCATAGTGTTTAAGTATATAGCTATCATTTCTTTGAAAGATCTACTTATGTTATTTTGCTATAAATCAGAGTCAAGAAGGAATATAAACAATTAAATGGTTCTATCTCGCAATTGAAAGTCAGTTAAATAAGCCTGAAGTCCTAGAAAGCCTACCAATCTCTGAAAAATTAAGAAGCAATTTGCTTTCATTCCATATTAGCTCTGCAGAGATTAAAAGAAGGGAGAAATTAAAACTTGGGTGATAAGATTCAACCTAGTCTTCCCTAGAAGAAAATGGGTTTATTTTATACTGTAAAATCCCAACAATTCTGGATCTTTGGAAAAGCAGGAAAAACTCTACTTATCTCAAAATCGGTCAGTAGCTTGTGAACAAACAAAAGACAAGACTCTTCAGTTTGCTAGAAATAGAAAGACTGTTTTCCAGTGACAGTTCACGCATTTCTTTTCCATATAACAGTTGAACCAGGTAATGAAGTAGGAAGCATAACTCACTTCATATGCAAAGAAATACGGAAGCTATTCAAAACTGTAATTTCAAAGATTTTTAAATTGCAGAAGACAGGAGGGATTTTAAAGTGCAATAAGCTCTTTAAAGGTCTGCAGCATAGAAAATATAAACTCCCCTTTGAAAATCTGGTGTAATCTGAGATCAAGCCGAAGCTGGAGACTATATTTTAGTAAGCAGTAATTAAGGTGAGAAAAGAGGATATTTTGCTGCATATGATTGAGGAGCCCAAGCTCTACACTAAATTCGCTGGCTTTTTCAAGAAGACCAATCTGTCTCTCTACGCATCCATTTATCTTTGAACCTGCCTTTCCTTCTAACCATCCATGCATCCATCCACCCAAACATCCACACACCCATCCTTCCATGCAAATACCTACCAATTTTTCTCTCTACCTCCTCCCTCTCTATTACTGGGGCAAAGGCCCCTTTGTGTATAACTTTTGCCTTTTTCTTTCTGCACAAATTATGCTTTTTATTAAATCTCATCCTTATCAAACTATTCTGGCTAGTTTGTAATAAATTTCTTCGTGAAATTCTGACTGTAGAGGCTTACATTGTCTCTAATAAAATGTAACCCGCTCTTCATCACCACCCAAAATTTAATCTATAATTTCACCAGTATGTAAGTGGCCTGCATTCATTTGGGAATCAGAAGCCATCAAGATGCTGTGACGGTTTTCTTCCTCCTGGCCCGACGGTAGGGGTGGGAGTAGGGAAGCAGTACCCGTTTCTTATTAACAAACAGGAAAATGTGATTTGCTTCTTCAAATGTCATCCTGATCCATTTATTTGTGTATACTTGCTGTCTATTGGGGCCAAACACACAGTGGGTGGACAGTATTATTGATAATGAAAAGAATGACCCTCCCCACGGTATATTGATGCAGAGACTGTGACCAGGGATATTCTTTCCTCGAAAGCCCTCAGCAATTCCCCAGAAAAACTGTGAAGTCATAAAGAAGGCACGTCGCATTCCAGGATGCGGTCACTCGTTGAACTCTTGAGGAGGGGAAATTTCGGAATACACCATTTACAGAAAATCACTCCCTCCTCTCTTTTCTCACCTATGCTTTCAGAGGGCGTAAAAAGTGTTCTTTCATTTTAAAATTTTAAGTTCACAGGACGATGGAAGGGGAAAGACGGAAGGAATGAATCATGAAAAAGAGCCATTTTACTTTAATTTTTCAATGTGACCATAAACGGTCTCTCAGAAAAAGAGGGGAAGTTCAGAGCAGAGCAGAGGGGCTGGGGCATGGAGAAGGAAGAAGGGGTCGTGGCAGCGCCAGGAGAAAGGAAACCAGGATGGCCAAAGGAGGAGGCATGAGAGAAGGGAGTGCAAAGCTGAGAATGCTACTTGCCAGTTCTTGGTTCAAGGCCACTTCCCTCCTCCATCCTGCTCTCTGCTCTACATGGTGAACCTGGGATGTTATTCTGAGCCCCCCGCTCCCCCCCCACTTCTCTGGCTTCCTCGGTGTTTTTTCAATGGAGAGGGTGTGGGGGGAGAGTGAAGTCAGGGTATTTAATCCTTTACAGCTCTGTGAAAAGTTGCCTGAGGCTAGGCTGAGTCTCTCCTGGGTAGGTCAACTTTCTTCTCAAAGACACCCCCTTCCAATTCTAAGTCACTCCTTTGATCCAGCAACCACAGGCCTGGGCTTGGGAACAGTTTCACCTCGGTTACTGGCCCTGGCTTCCTGCTCAATCCCTCCCAGCTCAGCTTTGCTCCACCAAGAACACTGTAAACAAACCCTTTTCTTCGAATGTTCCATCCGTTTATCGTTGGCACTCTGGTACTGACAGAGGAAATGGGCAAAGGTATGGATTCTACGGAAGATGCTTTGGAGAGAAGGGAGAGAGTTTGGAAAAATCGTTCTGGGAATACCGCATACAAATGCTCTCTTGGAGATTTACAATGTTACTATTTCAAGGTTTGGGAGTTTTGCGGTAAAGAAACCTATTCAACTACCATTCCTAGTCAATGAATAGCATCAGTATTGGTGGTGTGAAGGACGCACCAGGTAGGTGACAGCGTGAACAAAAGTAAAGCGAGACTAGGCAAGGAAGTAAAAAGTCAGTCCGTCAAAATCTGGGCACAGTTTCACCAGTCTTGTGGCCACGCACGATGTCTTGATAAAGGTAGACCTAAAGGTAGACCCAGCCAAAACCCCAGCTCCAACACTGACCTTGGGCTAGTTAAATAATCTCATTCAGGGTGCTCTAAAGCCTCCTATTATAATTTTGAAGATTTTATAAACTTATAAGAAATGAAACTAAGGCATTATTATACATTCCAATTGCCTAAATGCTATAATCTTAAAATAATTATAATATTACATAATTTCACAGACACTATAGGATTAAACAAAAATGCTCTGGAATAATGGAACGTATTTGTTATATTAAAAAAAAAAAACAACAACACCCATCCATCAATCAAATGGGCAACAGCTGTCTGGTCTTTGCAAAGAATTATCTCTTTTGTCATAAGATTAGGAGGTCTGCAGAGGAAAGAAAAAGAATTAAGTATCATTATCAGTTAAAGTCACCCAGTAATTCCTGCAATAAAATAGCCTAACTATATTCAGGAATTATCATGAAAACATTCAGCTTTCTAGGTGAATTATTACTGAATTAATATTACCCCCTGGGCTAAGTATGCAGGGAATATTTTTTAAAAGTTGCTAATGTAAGAAGATACGCCATTGATCTCTTAATCTGATCACAACCAGTAAGAGTTATTTGCCCTGGGGTTTGAGCTACATTGTAATAAAATCAAAGGACATAAAAACTGTGGCAGGAACAGTGCTGAAATTGGAGAAGCTTCATTATGAATAGCAACAAGTATAGAGATGCATATGTAAAAGGGTAACTAGAGTCAATATAACCACTGTTCTTCCATGATTTAGGGTAAATAGATGGTTATGGCTCATCTGCTAAATGATCTACTGGGTAGATATTTATGGATTATTATACAGTATATTATTGAGGATCAGCCCGGTTAAAAACAAATAGAGAAAAGAGCAAATGGCACAGACAGGCTTTTAGTAAGGCCATCATTTGTAATATTTCTCAGGAAAAATCTCTTTCCGAAATTCCTCAGCCTAGCTAATGTGCCATAGAAGGACACTTCATTTTAGGAGTGCATAAATCCACACAAATTGCTATAATAAGGATTCATCCCATAGCCCTTTTGGCGTAAATGCACATCTGGTCTCTGTTTGTAATGAAATCAATTCAAAGCCCCACAGTGCATTAATAATAAAAATGCTCAACATATTGCAACCAAATAAGCCCTGAAAATTTGAGTCTGCAAGATTCTGTCACACATATGTATAGTTTTAACACTGATAAATGATTAGATTACAGAACATATATCAAATAGTCTAAGATTCCAAAGGTAGACTTTTTCTGCTAATTATTATTTCTAAAGGAAAATCCATGTGCATGTATGCTAGAAGCTCTTGCTAGTTTGATTTATAATGGCTCTTGGACTTTCATATCTGGAGTTAACAATATCATAAAAATTTTATTAATAATAAAATTATTATAAGCAATACTGCTTAGCTTGAGGAAGTTCACAGATTTTCCCTTTAAGAACAACAAAATTCTAAATTAGCATATAGCATATCAAAGGTTGTCACTAAATCTTAAAGAGAATTAAAAAGAGAGAGTCTTTCTACATTAATTAAAAAAAAATTTTAAGGGCGCCTGGGTGGCTCAGTGGGTTAGGCCGCTGCCTTCGGCTCGGGTCATGATCTCGGGGTCCTGGGATCGAGTCCCGCATCGGGCTCTCTGCTCAGCGGGGAGCCTGCTTCCCTCTCTCTCTCTCTGCCTGCCTCTCCATCTACTTGTGATTTCTCTCTGTCAATAAATAAATAAATAAAATCTTAAAAAAAAAATTAACTGTTTTATTTGCCAACAGCTATAATCCATAACAGAAAATCTAGGTTTGGGAAAGCCTTCCTGATCAGTCACTTAATTTACCTTTTGTGTTATATGGTTGACCCAAGGAGAAGAGCAGTTGCTAAGATCTGGTCCTTGGGGATCCCAGATTCCATCAGGAGCCAGGCAGAGATAAGTGGATACTCCTAAAATAATGAGAAAAATAGGTCTGCTTTAAAAATTCAAACCATCTTTCTTACAAAGACTTTATATCCTTGTTATGTTTAAATATGAACAAAGACAAAATTGAAATCATTAAACTACGATGATGTTTATTAAAACACCACACAACAGCGTCTGGCAAACAACAGACATTGGAGAAATGCAACAGAACAAACAAAATCATTCAGTATTTTTAAAGCACTTGCTGGCAACTACACCAGGTACAGAAAACAATTGCATAAATTCCAGAGATGCGGTATCTGGCTCTATGGGGCCGGTTGTGTGAGTTTTCAGAGGCAAGGCAGCAGCTGAGTCTTAAAGGAATCAAGTTTGCAGGTTTTCCGGGAAAACAAGGTAGGAAAGGGCATTCTAGGTGCAGAAAAAAAAATATGTTGTCCTTGGGAAACTTCGAATGTTTTAAATTGAGGTCTACTGTATAGGAGAGTTGTGTTTAATGGACTTGGAAAGGCAGGCAAAGTCAGATCATAAACTCCCTTGTCTGCCACCTGTGGGTTCTGGAAAAAAATCAATGAACATTAAGCAGAGGAGAGAAATGAGCTGATTAAGGTTTTAGAAAGATAACTGTGGCAGCAGCATGGAGGGTGAATCTGAGGGGAGATGTGAAGCTTTGGGGGAAGCTATTACAATAATTCAAGTGACAGCCTGTGTGTGTCTGAACAGGACTGCCTCGAGGGGACAGAGAAAAGGTGAAAAAGAAGGTTGTAGCATAGGGACGTTCACCTGGGAGGGCTCCAGAAGGTTTGGTTTCCATTAAAGCTCTCTCCCAACAATAATGACATATTTCTGTAGTGCTGCTCTGTAGCTTTCAAAAAAAGTATTTCACTCACCTACACAACAAACATCTGAAGTGGGGGTGGGAGTGTTATCATTTCTCTCTTAGAAATGAAGGAACTGAGGCCCAGAATGAAGGGGACAGTGCTAAGAGATAAGGCTTCAAACTGTTGGAATCAAACCGATTTCAGCACCACAGAAAACTTTAGAACTAAGCATTGCACCCTTTCATAAAGGGAAGAAAGATTTCAGAATATTTTTAAACATGTTGCTGAAAAAAGAAATTAAATGTGCACTTTCATAAAAGCCAATATTCTTTTTGGTCTTTCTACCACTTCACATACTACCGGATTCAGAATAGGTCCACATGGGAACTGTTCTAAGACAAACCTATTTAAAGTAACCAAATCAATAACACCCAAAGACATAATGCTGATTGCCTGTATAGTGACATCTATAGTACATTTGATTTACATATTTTATGGGATAAGGCAAATTTTATTTAGTGTACCAAATAGAAGTTTTATGAAGATAAGTATAGTAACAATAAGAAAACTAGGTTATTTCTGGTTTCAATCAAGTGAAGTTGCAAAAATATGCAGTAACAAACAAACAAAAAACTAAAGGAAAAAAACTGCAAGAAAAGGAAGCTAACCTAACAGAAGACCTTCAGCTTAGCTCTGCAAAACGGACTTACCAATCGTTCCTGCAGGGCAAGGCTGCTTGGCCATCTGTCCTTGACGGGTCTTAAACCACATGATTTCTCGAGCTTCCACGGCCTCACAGCTCTCTTCCAGAGCTGGGATTTGGGACGAGGCTGATGGCAGATGTGTGGTCATGTCATCAAGCACCTCCACAGCTGGAGATGGGGTGCTGGTACTCCGGTTTCGTCTTCCAGACACGGATGGGGTGGTACTCCTGCCTGGACTCCAAGTTGTGGTACGCAGGGTGGTGCTGGTGGTGGTGCTTCCCATGCCAAGAGGTCCTGTGGTAGACATTTCTGAAATAAAATTCAAAAGAAAACACCCACATTGCTTGTCATCACCTCAAGGTGTCCTAATACTTTAGAAACCATTTTTATTTGACAGTTCAAAGAGCCTTCAACATGGAAAAAAATAAGCAGGCCCCAAGATATCCGAATGCCACCTCCGTGTCATGGTAGCCAACTGACCAAGGCCAAATATTGGCTTGTTCATGGTTCTGTTCAACTCAAATCACAGAAAACAAAATTATAGCACAGCCCAACTCTTCAGTAAGCTTCCTCATGCGTCAGGCCTTCTTAACAGTAAGAGGACTGATACCTGGAACCCTCACTTTGAATATTCAAACTTCTGTAGACTGGGAGAGTGCTAATGTATCAGTATTTTCACATTAAGTATCACATGGATTTCTAAAGATGAAGCAATTAGGGAAGAGGGATGAGGGAAAAAAAAAAGGCATCAAGATTTAAAGTGCCCTCAAGCTAAAAAGTAAAGAACAATTCTGAGTATGGACTCTTTAACATAAATTAAAGTAGATTGATGATCTACCTGACGCTCTTAGAATTGACTCATTTTAACAACTTTCAAACATGACATTTAGTAGTATAAAGTATAAGTGGTTGTCAATTTAGTTGTCTCATAAATTATTTTCTAACTAGATTTCTTAAAATGGGGAAATGTATTCCAAATTCCATATAAAGCTGATAAGGTGACTTGACCAGATATCAATAGGTTACTAAGCCTAGAACGTATCAAAGGGAATGTTCTATCAATACCATGTAAAGGACCACCGCAGGGAAGCATCTTTCTGGGGAAAATATATTTATATTCCCATCATAGGAAGGCAAGAGCATGCCAGTCCTCCACATATATACGTTCATTCCTAACCGTAAGTTTAGAAACTCCTCTTAACCTCATTTATTGGCCAATAACCCCAGGGACACCGGCTCTAGCTAGATTCGAAGTAGCTTGGGTTTATGGAGCTCAGGGAGTCCTGTGCTGAGCCTCCAGCTGTCTGTCATCCATCGTCGACTTTCTTTAACATGTCATCAACTTGACTGCTGCCCCAGAAGGGGTGCCACATCCGTCTTCTGCGGTGGGCATGTATAAAGCTTTCAGAAACAAGACCAATGGCAGTAGGAAGGGGTATGTATCCTCTGAACATTCAATCACTGAACTTGTAGCATTTTCTGAAGTAATGCTATTTTTCTAGCTGTTTCTTTACTTGTTGTCTCTCCTCTTCCTTTCTTCTAAGATCTCCTCCTTCCTCTTGCGTTCTCTATGTGAATGTGATGTTCATAACCTCATTGACGCCAAGTGCATGAAGGAAGAAACAGTATTTTTTTTTGCCCTTCTTCCATTGATACCACTTCTCCCCAAATCTCATTGATTCTGCCTCATTTCTCTATTTTTCTCTCTTCCCAATCTTTACTAGATGCACTCCACTCTCACCCAACACCCCCCGCCCCCAGCATCAATGGATGAGTACGGCAGTCTTTTAACATTTTTGTCAAGAAAATCAATACCAGAACATAATGGTACTGGGAAGTAGAGATACAACGTGGGGGGTTAAGGGGGTAGGAGAAGAATAAATGAAACAAGATGGGATTGGGAGGGAGACAAACCATATGAGACTCTTAATCTCACAAAACAAACTGAGGGTTGCTGGGGGGAGGGGGGTTGGGAGAAGGGGGGTGGGGTTATGGACATTGGGGAGGGTATGTGCTTTGGTGAGTGCTGTGAAGTGTGTAAACCTGGCGATTCACATACCTCTACCCCGGGGGTTAAAAATATATTATATGTTTATAAAAAATAAAAAAAATTTAAAAAAAGGAAAAAAATGGTACTGGGATTTCAGTATTGATGTTTGCAAAAGTAAAAATTCAGAATTCATTAAAATTTGACACTAATGTTTAACACAACTCCGATATAAAAGTTAGCATCAGAAGTAAAGTTGAATTTCTAAAATTATAAACAGTAGAAATTCTTCTAATATCGTCATTTTTTGCATTTGAATTTGCTGAAATCTCTCAAAAAGAAAAAAAACACAAAAGAAATACTAATAACTCAAATTTAAATATTATTTAATATTAAATTAATTAAAAAATAAGGTAATATCAAAATTAAACACTCTTGTTATTAATATTAAGTAGCAGCCTTAAAAACATGTGTCAGTGGTGTCATTACTGGGATTCAAGCACATTTTTTATGCAAAGTTTTCTGGCTGATGGAAAAATTCTTCTCCACTTTATACCACTTGATAGACTAATAAGGCAATGATTAGAAGCTGACTCCAAGCATTTTCTCTGGCTCCTTCAATTTAAATAATGCCATCTCTCATTTGTAGTTTCTTCAGAATTATATAGATACTGAAGAATGCTTTCTAAATGAATGTACTTTTCTTCATTTAGATATTTTAATTAGCATACAATACTCTGGGAGGGAAGAGACTTGTTTTGCAAACATTTTTGCTCTGATAAACTGTGTAATCCCACATGCAGTGAGAAGACTGACTGGCCTATGGTCTCAATCACACAAATCCTACACAAGGAGCAAAGACACACTGTCACAAGAGGCTTGTTTGCTGTGACTCTGGTCTTGCCAACTTTGAATAAATTTGTCTTTAAGCATAGATTTAATGTATTTATCGTTGTGCTCTATAATGATCCAGATTTCAGATTTTTAAAGACTACAGTATCACACCAAAATGTATTTAACAATACTACCACATAATGGAAATCAATTTTCATTATTCTTCTTTAAAATTACCCTATTGAAACAATTCTCTACTTTTTGCCAGAAGCATCTTGTAGGGTATAAATTGGAATATGTTACTCTACAGATTAAAATCCCTTAAATCACTTCTGTCTGCCTTCCAAACCAAGACTGGACTCCTTTCCTTTGTGCCTAAAGCCCTTCACAAGTTTATTTCTCTAGCTCATTTGTAATGCTTCTTCATCTCTCAGCTCTACTATTAAACCATATAAAATTACCAGTAATTTCCCAACAGTACCCTGTTCTTTCTGCCCCAGGGCTTTTGCACATGCTTCAGTGTTCCTGATCCCATTTCCACCTGGCTAATTTCTGTTTAGCTTTTGGGGATTGCTTGGATGCCATCTCCACCAAGGAACCTTTTCAAATTTACCAAGATGAGGTTACATACTAATGTGTTTTGTTCATGATTATTTCCTCAGCTTTTAGCCTTGTATCTGACCTACAGTCAAAATAGATGAACACCAGGGGTAGGTCAAGGGAGCAAGGGAAGGTCCCGTTGTGAAATATCACCAAAAAAGGGAAAAGAGAAATAGAGGGAAATAGCAAATGACATAGTTAAGGCTCCTTACAGTTGATAGGCTAACAAAGATATTTTATAAATTCATTTTACACTTTTTTTTAAAGATTTTATTTATCCATCTGACAGAGAGAGACACAGCGAGAGAGGGAACACAAGCGGGGGAGTGGGAGAGGGAGAAGCAGGCCTCCCGCAGAACAGGGAGCCCAATGCAGGACTCTCGATCCCAGGACCCTGGGATCATGATCTGAGCCGAAGGCAGATGTTTAACTAACTGAGCCACCCAGCCATTCCCATTTTACACTACTGTTAAGAAAACTACCAGATAGGGGTGCCTGGGTGGCTCAGTGGGTTAAAGCCTCTGCCTTCAGCTCAGGTCATGATCCCAGGGTCCTGGGATCGAGCCCCGCATCGGGCTCTCTGCTCAGGGGGGAGCCTTCTTCCTCCTCTCTCTGTCTCTGCCTGCCTCTCTGCCTACTTGTGATCTCTCTCTGACAAATAAATAAATAAAATCTTTAAACAAACAAGCAACCAAACAAAAAAAAAAAAAGAAAGAAAGAAAAGAAAACTACCAGATAACTCAACACAAAAAGCAGCAGGGAGAACACAAAGTCTCCTCTTCCCCAAAATAATCCTATGGCAGAACATTCATGTTTAAACTGAATATGTTCTTGTGAGCAATGACACTGATAAAAGAGATTTTTTTTTTAAAGTCTGCATTGTTATGTATTATATTGCAAGGACTTAGTTTAATACAGACATACTAATGTTAAGGATCAGAACTTATTTCTTTGCAATTGTGCTGTGGAGAGGTGTCTACAAGCAGGGCAATTTCATTCCATTTGACTTTCAGCAAAATAAAAGTCAAATTTATCCTCCATCCCTTCTATGCCATATACCGCTACGTAAGACTCCCAAGAGTTCTGCTCAACACCAGCTTTTGGCAGAATAAGTACTAGTGATATATACATGTTGTTGCCAGTGCCCAGGAAAGAACTTGCCTTATTGATAGATACTGGTAAAGAAGATGTAGATTCACTGAAGAGTCATAGCAACACACTTTGGCCAAGTTCCAGCCCATATCGCACACCCTAGGATTTGGCTTTCTCTCTCTTTCAGGAAGGGAGAAATGATAGGACACTTTTTTCAGTGTATTCTCTTATTGAGTCTGACCATGATATACCTAGTTTAATAAAACTTATGTTATTAAGTGCCTCATGTGGTTGTGGTTCTGTGTCAAGGAATGTTAAAGAAAATACATTTGAGTGACTATTTACATAACACTTTATCAAAATTGTATAATTTTCCTCACTATTCTGTCATTGTTACTAGCTCGCTGCGCTTAGTATTTTCATAAAAGCAACTAAACAAAACTCCATATTAATATTTTCCCTCATAATTAACTTATTTCTAGAGGAAGATTTCAATTCTCCTGTCCCCTGGCTTATTTCGTTCTTGTATTTTGGTTTATTTTGTTGAATTTATTTTTCCTTCAATCTGCCTTGAAAAGAATAAATATTATTTTGACTATTACTACAAGTTATAGTTTGTGGACTATACTAATGGAAAACTAATGGAAAAGAATAAATATTTTTATATTAATGGACAACTAATGGAAAAGAATAAATGTTATTTTGAATATTACTACAAGTTATAGTTTGTGGACTATACTAATGGGAAACAGTGAAAATAACCAATATTTGTATAATGCTTCCCTTTTTTCAATGTCTTTATCTTTATTATTGAACTGAATTCACTGTCGAGTAATTGTAACTACGAATTTCTAATTTCACAAATGAGAAAACATAGGCTCAAATAGTAAGTGAATCCTAATCATACATACAGAAAGTAAATCAGTGTCCCCCAATTCTATATTCCATGTTTCTATAATAAGCTATCAAAAATGACATTCTGAATCACCTCATGCATTCTACAACTGAGTCTTCCACATGCTTTAAGAAGGGACTGAAGAATATAATTCTAAGAAAACATTACGAGGTTTGATCACAAAACATATGTATTTTGGGGCCAGGACATTGTTAATTTTTTTTCTCACCAAGGTCATAGGTTGAAGCTCTAACCCAGCTACAACTCTCTTTGGAGTTGGAGCCTTTATAAAGATAATAAAGGTTCAGTGAGATCCTAAGGTAGGGCCCTGATCCAATAGCACGGTTGCCCTTAAATGTAGAGGGAGAGTTGGCAGGGACGCATGCTAAGACGGTAAAGGCCATGTGGGGACATAGCGAGAAGGCGGCCATCTCTACGCCAAGGAGTGAGACCTCAGGAGAAACGAACCTCACCAGCACCTTGGTCTTGGATTTTTAGTTGCCCAAACGGAGGAAATAATTTTCTGTTGTTTAAGTCACCTCGTCTGTGGTATTTTATTGTGGCAGCCCTAGCAGACTAATACAGGCATCTTCTAAAAAACTGTGAAATTTAAAACAGAATATAAAACTTCACAACAGAAGAACTGTTTACCTTCTACTCATAAACTGCATGAACTTTCTTCTTGATTCTCCTTCATTTTTTTTTTCCCTTTCTTCTCTAACGTATGTATCTCCCCTCATGGTTTTCCCTTTACCAAACTTCTGTGTTAACTTCATTCCAACATATGGTATTTGGGCTGACTACAGAAACATTTCCTCCTCCCCACTTGCTAAATATTTATCTAAATCCAAGGTCAGTTACTGAAGAAATCTTCCCAAGGGCTTGATAGAGGAAATAAGAAACCTAAAACTGTATCAACTCTGCAAGTGGCTTTTGGTATTTGTGCAGTGCTCTGAGTAGAAGAGAGAAATTCTGCCTGATCCCCATGGATATCAGCTGGTCGCAGCAGATTTGACTTTGCCTACTTTTTAAAAAGAAACATTAATTTTACCTGTCAGGAAATTATCCAGTTCTTTCAGAATTCATTCATAATATTTGGCTTTATGGCTTCTTAAGATAGTCAAATTCCACAATCTGACTATCTTAAGAAGCCATGTGAAGGCATATTTATTTTTGTAACTTAATCCATTTATACTTTCTGATCTTCTCATAGCATATCATGCTTATTGCAAGTAGAGGAAAACATCTGTTCTAATTAAACATGAATTTGTAATGACCTTATTATATAAAATAATGAGCTAAAATAGGGAATTTGGGGACATCTTATTAAAATTACCTGCTACATATTTAGTCCTACCATTCCAGGAACTGTGCTGCATGTTTCATATTTGCTCTCATTTAGTGCTCCTAACAATATTTAAGCAGATATATTTACCTTCACTTCAGAGATGAAAGAAGTCAAATCAAATAATTCTCCAAAGCTCACATTAACTGCTGAGTGATAGAAGCAGGATTTCCAACCGAGTTCATCAAAATCCCTCCCGTTCCATTAGGACTATGGGTGGTGGTAAAACTTCAGACAAAACTCAAGGATGGAAACACATACATAAAAAGACGTCATGCATTTGGAAATTAATTTGTCCCAAACACTGCTCACATGTACCTTTATTGGTATTGCTGTGATCACTGAACACTTTTATGCATCCGGCACTATTCTGAGTACTTTACAGGAATCTGCCTATTTAATTCTGACAACAGATCTGTTAGGAGGTACTATTAATTACTTTCATCTTATGGATGGTGAAGCTGAAGTACCAAGAGATTCAGTAATTTTACAAAGGTTAAATATTTACACGTAGAAGAACAGAAAAATAACCGAGGCACGGTTACAGAGACCTCACTCTTAGGCATACTAAACTGGAAGAGGACTCTGAGAACCACATCTTGATCCACAAGAAAGCAGCCTGCCCAATGCTGTTAAGAACGGAAGTCATTGTCTTTGAGCTAATTTTGCTTATGACATTTCTAACTCTCCTAAAGTAAAAACTGTAGAATCCACAAAACTTAATACATTGTTCAGCATCTAAGTGGACAATAAACAAGCAGCAAACAATAATGTGAGATATTAGTTGGCTTTCTTTGAGCATATATCACATACCAGGCAGTGTGGTAATGCTTTACATGCATAATTGAGGTACAGAGAAGTTACATAAATTTCCTAGCTTCACACAGTCCGTAAGTGGTAAAGTCAGCATTTATATATAGATAGTCTGGGGCGCCTGGGTGGTTTAATCAGTTAAGCCTCTGCCTTTGGCTCGGGTCATGATCCCAGGGTCCTAAGATCTTGCCCCATATCAGGGTCCCTGCTCAGCGGGGAGCTTGCTTCTACCTCTCCCTCTGCCGGCTGCTCCCCCTACTTGTGTGCTCTCTCTGTCAAATAAGTAAATAAAATCTTTAAAAAATATAAAAATAAATACAGAGAGTTTGACTCTAAAACCCATGTGTATCCATATTATCCCACAGAGGTTTGAAATCTTTTTTTTTTTTTTTTTTTTTATATTTTGTGCCTATCAGAGAGTTCGGTTCTAGGAATTACAAGATTGATTTATTCTATCCATATTTATTAAACAACTATCATGTAACAGGAGTTGTATTGGGAATAAAATGTTGGGTACAGTTATCATGTTCCTTGCTGTCGTGAAGACCTCTCTAACAAGCTTTATGGAAAAATCTACTGAAGAAGACAGGAAATAGAAAGAAGAAAATACACTAACTATAGTTTTCATTCAGTATATGTTTATTGGTGTTTGTCTTACACATTGTATCGGGTATCAAGGATTCAGAGGTGAAGCAGAGAGCACTGATCTCAACAGTGTTTTACTACACTGTTTTGTTGTTGAATGTACGATATCATGGATCATCCTTTGTGCCGCTAACAAAGAAGAATGAAATACCTGCTAACTAAACTCTGCCATGTCTCTCGTTGTTAGGTGCATTCTAACTTCTGAAATCTTAAAAGGTGAGACAATAAGAATCTTAGAGTTGAAAACACTGTAACAGCAGAAATGTCTTCTTATAACACAATGAGATAAATAATCACTTAAGAGGGATCTGACTTTGGGGCACTTTGGTGGCTCGGCTCAGTGGGGTAAACACCGGACTCTCGATTTTTGGCTTAGGCCATGATCTCAGGGTCATGAGATCAATCCCCATGTCTGGCTCCCTGCTGTGTAGAGCCTGCTTACGATTCTCTCTCACCCTCTCCCTTTGCCCCTCCCCCATTTATAGACACACAAACAAACAAACTAATGAATTAAATAAGATGAAAGAGATGTGACTTTGAACCAATTATGATACCTCTCTGTGCCTTAGGTTTTTTTTTGTTTTCTTTTTTTTAACTACATGGAGATAATAACATACATACTTATTTGAGGGGAAAAAAAAAAGGCCGTATGGATTTAAAGTACTTAGCAAAGCAAATGACAGAGAATAATACATTAAGTGTTTATTATCAGTGACAATATTGTTATTTATTTCTTGCTTCAACCAAAAATTACTGATTCTAAATGCTGGGGATGCAGAAGTGAACAATAAAAATGACAAAAATTAAAAATCTCTGCCCTCATAAAGCTTACATTTTAGCAAGAGAGTTAAATAATAAATAGGACAAAAATTAAAATACACAGAATATATATATATATGTGTGTATATATACACACATATATATATATAGAAAAGTGCTAAGGATAAAAAGAACAAGGAAAGCAGGAGAAAGTAATAGAAAGTGCTGGGTGGGGGCCATTGGAAGGGTGTCAGGCATGGCCTTGCTGTCAGAATGATGGGGACAACTGGGAGCCTCTCCGATCGAGGAGCCAGTGTCCACAAAGGCCCGGGCACAGTGAGGTGGCCAGGGTAGCTGGAGCAATGTGTGTGAGGGAAAACCACTGTGAAATGAGATTAGAGAGACGGCAGAGACTGGAGCACACAGGACTTTACAACTACGGTGAGACTTCGGTATTTATCTGGTGTGGGAAGTCACTGGAAGGTTCCGAACAGAGCAGTGACACGATCTAATTCAGGTTTCCTTGGGCTGTTGTGATTAACAGCAGCTGAATGGGGGCGCCTGGGTGGCTCAGTCAGTTGAGCGTCTGCCTTTGGGTCAGATCATGGTCCCAGACTCCCAAGATCCAGTCCTGTGTCAGGCTCCCTGCTCAGTGGGGCGTCTGCTTCTTCCTCTGACCCTTTTCCCCTCTCGTGCTCTCTCTCTCTCAAATAAATAAATAAAAACTTGAAAAAAAAACCAAAAAACAAAAACGAAAAAGAGAGGCTGAACGGGCGAAGAGCAGAAGTAGGAAGAACAAATGCCTAATGGGCCAGACATCAGAGGGGTTGGCGGTGATGAGAATGACTAGAATGCTGTGGGATATACAGATAACCACAAGAGCATGGGTTTTGAGAGAGGAGGTGATGACTTTTCTCACGGACAGAGTAGGCCTTCGATAATCGTTGACTGAATTGAACTGTTTGTCCCTTCACTTAAACAAAGGGAGACTTGGTCCTTCTCACATAAATTCTCGTCCAACTCCTATTATTATTTATTTAAATTTGAAACAACCACAGAAATATATTGATTTAAAACTGTATGAAAATATTCCTGAGGACTCCTGAATTATAATCAACAGAAGCATGCTGGTCTGCTCATTACTGCTAAAATTTCTAGAAGTTTTGATTTATGAGAACATTAAGTAAACTCTGGTCATGAGGAAACCATGCAAACAAACAAAGTAGGGAGGTACGTTCAAGTGGATTTGAGTTTCCTGATTTCTCAAGAACCAGGAATACATTCAAGGAGGGGAAGGAGTTGAATTGGTGTTAGGAATCAGAATAATTTCTTACTTCTGGTCTCAATGTTGTGTTTTATTCCCTTAGATCTGACATCATTGTTATCCAGTTACTGGAGTTATTGCCTGAAATTTGCTGTGACATATGTTTTATTATTAACTTGTGAATTGTAGTTTACCTATGAAGATAAAGTGATACTGAAATATAAGGGTTATACATGATTTATTTATAAGTAGAAAGTTAAAATAAATTCAAGAAAAATAAAATTATCCTCTGTTTGGAAATGAAACACTCAAGCAAAGGTGAAGAGTGAAGAAGAGCTCATCATTGAAGCTTCAAGTTCTTTTTTAAAGAAATGCAATTTTAGTAACTTTGATCTATTGCAGGTGCTTGAACAATATATATGTGCTTGTCCTTGTTACATCTGCGCAAGTTTCTAAGAATCTCATAAAAATGTAAGGCTTTATTTTAGGACAGCTACAGGTCTTGGTTATTTGCTTTGTTGTTTATGTTCAGAGTCTGGGGAAAAAAGGGTATTATATGACTTTTTAAGTACTTCAAAATATTTCTTTCAAACCAGCCTCCCACCCCCCCAAAAAAAATCTTTGGCATTGATTTTTCATCTAATAAATCTAAGAATGACATGAACTGGAGTTTTAATTAGCTGCTAGAATGGGACTACTGGGTTGTATAAACCATGGTCCCTTTCTCCTCAAGGAGTTTATAGGATGGGCAGTCTAATTTTACCATAGGTTTTAAAAAGTTAAAGAGTGGCTCTTCAGGGTGCCTGGGTGGCTCAGTGGGTTAAGCCTCTGCCTTCAGCTCAGGTCATGATCCCAGGGTCCTGGGATCAAGCCCTGCATGGGGCTCTCTGCTCTGCAGGGAGCCTGCTTCCCCCTCTCTGCCCACCTCTCTGCCTACTTGTGATCTCTGTCTCTCTGTCAAAGAAAGAAAGAAATCTTAAAAAAAAAAAGAGAGAGAGTGGCTCTTTACTGTGCCCATCAACTCTCACACTGGTGAGTCACTAAACATTTCATTTATTCAGGTAATTTAAATAATAAAAAGTAAAACAGCTGTAAAATTGGCATATAAGTGATTCTTAATTTCAAACCCAACCACAATGATATTGTATGGTCTTCTAAAGGACTTAATGATAAAGATTATAGACTTGAAACATAAATTAAGTCTGTCTGCCAAAATCACACTTAAACTCTACAACTGTTTCCAAGTACAGGGAAATTTGACATTCTACTTTGTTTCCCTATAAATATACTTCCTGGGATACATTAAGTACTTAACCATGCATGTTGGGTGAGTGAAAATAAATATGTTTTATTTTGAAAAGTATTTTCAGAAGATCTATGTATACTACTGTATCTCAATTAATACTGACATTTTGGATTAAATAATTTGATCACCTACTCCAGATTACATTTTGTAAGATTTGACATACAATAGTTTCAAATTTTTACTATACAATATTCAAAAGTCAAAATACAAGTATCAGAAATTATAGACCTAGACTCTCAAGACACTTAAATATTTAAATGGATGGTATTTCTTTATTATTACTTCCCTTTAAAATAATTTTAAAAAAAGGAAATAGACCCACAATAAAGTCACTTGGGGTTAAGCCCCCCCCCCCCATCAGCAAACTGACACATAATACTTAACTCAATTGTAGCTTCAGCCTCTTCTAGGAATGTAACCTTTAACCAGTTACCTGGTCAACACTAGCGAGTAATCTGCCTGATGATCCCTTCTTTGCCCCATAGGAAGGTGACCTTGCTGAAAACAATCCACTCTTTGCCAGAAATTTCCTTTTCCTGCCCCGTTCTAGCTAAAAAAATTTTCCATTTTCTATACCTCCTAGCAGTCCCTTTCAACTTGCTAATAGGATGTTGCCCGAACTCATGGATCATTGAATGAAGCCAGTTAGGTCTTCAAATTAACTCAGTAGAATTTTGTTTTTTTTACAAAGGAAAGGGTAGAAATAGTCTATGTTGAACTGAGGATTCGTTGATTGAGTGATTAGGCCAAGGTATTTTCCGTTATGGACTCAGGAATAGAATTCAGGGCATCTAAGGCAAATGTTTTCAACTAGTCCTTACGTTGAGAATTTGGTAGCTTCTTCTCAGTCATTTATGCACAAAACAACTTGCTTTCTCTGACCTATCATGCCAACCATGCCTACCTATCACATTCCAAATTAATGGAGTAATATATAAAAACCTCCCCCATTTTGTTTTCTCCTGGCTATTATTATGAATATTTTTTAAAAACATTCCTATTTTTTTTTTAAGATTTTATTTATTTGTTTGTCAGAGAGAGAGAGAGAAAGAGAAAGCACAAGCCAGGGGAACAGCAGGCAGAGGGAGAAGCAGGCTCCTCGCTGAACAAGGAGCCCCATGTGGGGCTCCATCCCATGATCTCCAACCCTGGGATCATGACTTGAGCCAAAGGCAGCTATTTAACCGACTGAGCCACCCAGGCTTCCCTTATTATTATTTTTTAAGAGGATGAAGTCATGTATTTCATAGGTAGTGATAAGTACATCAGAGAAGCAAATTTTGGGGGGACAATCTGCCCAGAGGATAATGATTTCCAGGTTTCTCTACTAAAAACAAAAAGAAAACACACACATATAAACATATATATATATGTACAAATACATGCACATCACACATATATTCTAAACTGGGGAAGATAAGTAAATAAAATGGATACTGATATCTGTTGGGCTCCTCTACTTCAAAAGAATTGTGTTCATTTTCAGAGACTTATAAAGAAACCTCAAAAGCTTCATAGAAGTACATTTACTGTATTATTAATAAAATAAAAGGCAGTGAGGTATCCTGGGGAAAGTATTGATTTTAGTTTCAAATATTAGATTGTCATCTACCAGCTATTTGGCTTTGGGCAAATTAATCTTCCAGAAATTCAAAATTTTCTTATCTTTAATAATGTGGATTCCTATTATTTACTTCAATAATACTGACATACAATAGACATTCAGTAATAATATAACATTATTATAATCAAATTCGGGTTATTCCAAGATGCCCTCAACTTTCTTTCAGGAGAATTATAAACAGCCATCTAACTTACAAAGGTGAAGTAGTTTTTGCATTTCTATAACAAGAACAGAACATAGGCCGCCCTGAAAAAAATTATAAAGTGTATCTTTTTCTCCTCAATCTCTGAAGGACATTTAAAACTCCAGTAGTACTTTACCACCCACTTTATCCAAACCAGCTTTGGAAAAGAAAAGTGATCTTGTTAGTTGCAGTCTCATGGGAAATAATATTTTTAAGGAAAAATAATGTGAATAAGGAAAAAATATTTCTTCAAAATTATTTGCCTGCTCTGTGGTATTTCAAATTTTGAGATGATAGGATTGAGAGCATACAGGATATTTCAAAACTTCTTTCAAAAAAGTATTCCATATTTCGCTTTGAAATTAAAATGGGGGAGCAGATAGGAAAGACAAGGGCCATTTTAAATCAGTATTGAAATATATAATATGAAGAAAATCAAGCTATTATGGATTCAAAATTGTAGATGTCCACATAATTTAGGAGTCCATAAATGATTCTGCCTATAGCCTGATCTCTTGGAAGCACAACCTGATCTTCACGTAGAAAAGTGTCAAAACTTTGTATAACACTTGGAGGCCAAGCTTTAGACTCATTTTGGTAGCCCAAAGGCCCCATGAAGACAAATTATTGCTGTTTTGCTCGGCAATAATCCTCAGTGACTTGAACAGCATGTGACACAGAGGAGGGGCTCAATTAATAGTTATTCAATAAATGAACTCACATCAACTGCCTCGATTCACTGCAAAAATATTCATAATAGGACTTGCAAATCTGATCACTGATGCACTGAGAATATTGCTTTCCTTATTCTTCACCACTGTTCCCATTCTTTAAAAAGCCTGTTCTATTATCATAGCCTTAAAAAATAAACTTTTCATGTTAAAATAAGTATAGACTCACAGGAAGTTGCAAAAATAGTAGAAAGAGCCCCTCCCTCAGCTTCCCTCAATGGAGAGATCTTATATAACTCCAGTAGAAGAGCGAGCCAGGAAATGGGCATTGGTACATGACTGCATCAGTTTGACGACAGACTTTATTTCCTTTCCACTCGCATTCATTTACGGGTGCGTGCTTATGTTCTATGAGATTTTATCTCAGGTATAGATTTGTATAACCACTGCCACATTCAAGATGCAGAACTGTTCCATCACACAACAGAACTGCCTTGTGCCACCTCTTGTGTTCATGCCCTCGCACCCCCTCCCCCCATAGCTATCTTCTGGCAACCACTTACCTATTCTCCATCTCTAGAGTTTCATCCTTTCAAGAATATTATATAAATAGAATCACAGGCATGACACCTTCTGAGATGGACTTTTTTCACTAAGCATAACGCTCTTGAGGACCACCCAGGTAGCTGTAGCCATCAGTAGTTAATCATCTCCCTGCATCATCAAATGGGTACCTATAATCTATCTTTCACTTTGTACCTTTGGGGATCTGTGAGAACTGCAAATCTGATGTTGTTGCTCTTTAGAAGCTCCCAACTGATTTACTATAAAGTCAGAATCCTTAAACATGGCACAAAGAAGCCCACTAACCCTCATCCTGCTTACCTCTCCAGTCACCACTTAAGCCTCCCTGCCTTTGCTTTGTATCTTCTCACCATCCTGGATTCTTTCCTGCGTGCCCAGAAAGGCCCCTTCTCATCTTCGAGGATGTGAGTGTGTCTTTCTGGAACGTTCTTCTCAATCTCAACTATTCTTCCTCCTTGTGTCCCATTCCCTGTACTTGGCTAAATCACTAATCCCTTTGATACCTGGGATTTATAGAGATGGGGACCAATTAATGAAATTGTTATTTTGGATTACTCATACTTGTGCTCAATATATGTTTATTATTTTTAGGATTTAAGTTCAGAAAAAGAATTTAGCATTCCATTCTTTCTGGGACTGGCCATGTATTACACCCCTAGTTAGAGCCACATGAAGAGACATCTGCCCGCAAGTACTAGCTCCTGCACATTCTAGTTGTGAAACTTTGGACAAATCTCTAAACCAGATGAACATTAGGTCTCTTTAAAAAAAATTGGGTAAAGTAGACTTATGAATGATAATGCAGTATTTCACATCCAATAAAGTTCCTGGCACATAATACGTGCTTAATAAATATTTTGTGTTATTTGTGACTATCCATATAAGATATGCAAATGGTGAAAACATACAAGGAAATTATATGAAGAAAACAAAAAATCTGTTTGTGTATTTTCCATGTCCTCTAAAGTCACACATTACAAATACAAATGACACAAAATAGAAATTCTGAATTCTATGAATGAAAAATTCACTTGATATCTACCATAATGTAACTTTTAACAGTCATCACATATGTATTAGACATCACAGACTATGTCTTACAGTATATCTGACAGATCAAGTGGTATCTGAAAAGAATTATAGTTATTTGTACTTTTTAAGAGGACACAAATGAAAAAAAGATGCAATGTGATCATAAAACCCTAATTCATTAATATTTTGCTTTACTGCTTAATAATGAATCTCTTTATTATTATAGCCTTTGTGGTATTACACTCTCACTGCTAAAATTAATTTCCAACAATGTGGAAATTAATCTGGCTTATATTAAAGGCAAAGGGAAACATAGTTGCATATCAAAGAATATGGATTCAGCACACACTTAAAGTAAACAGAAAAAGTTCCCCAGCAAGTATCTAGTAAATAAAATTTATTATATACCAAGATGAATTTATTATAATAAGCAAATTTAATTTATGGTAACAGAGATTCAATGCCTATTTTTATGTTATATAACTCACAGTACTTTCAGTTATTAGTCATTCAATTTATCCTACTTACAATTATATATAAACATATATATATATATATTAAAGATTTAATTAATTAATTTATTTGACAGACAGAGATCACAAGTAGGCAGAGAGGCAGGCAGAGAGAGAGGAGGAACCAGGCTCTCCGCTGAGCAGAGAGCCCGATGTGGGGCTCGATCCCAGGATCCTGAGATCATGACCTGAGCCGAAGGCAGGGGCTTTAACCCACTATGTCACCCAGGCACCCCACAATTATATATTTTAAATGTAGAAGAATCTTCACCTATCACTAGCAGTGATGGACCCAAGATAGCCTTTCTGCTCCACAAGCCTCCTACCACCAACCACCAAATAATGTGAAAATTCTTAATACATTAAGTGTGAGAAAGAAAATGAAACAGAGAGGTGAGCAAACTAACAGTGTCAAAATATAGGTCTTCAGAAAGAGAGGACCAAATAAAGCTACATGATTCTGTGGGCTGACTATAGACAGAGCACTTTGATGTTATTGCAAATATTCTACACATATGAAAAAGTAGTCACTAGATGATAGTCACTATGTGACAGTCATCTGCACTCTCCCTTCTATTTCTCTAATAGGTATATTTTACCAGCAAGTATTTTATATTTAGCTAGTTAACTTTTAATGAATAGCAACATTTTTAAGATGCAAAAATAAATAGACGATAACTTCCCTTTGGCAGACAGACTCCTAGGTGGCCCCCATGACCCCTAACTACTGGTGTTCACACGTTTGTGCAATTCCTTACTCTTGAGTGAAGGTGAGACCTGTACCTGGTTCTACCACGTAGAACATGGCAAAGGTGGTGGAACGTATGTCATCACATGCATGATCTACACTACATATTTTGTCTATCTTATGGAACGATTTAGCATTCTGGCTCTGAAGAAGTAAGCTGCCATGTTGTGAGCTGACTACAGAGAGGTGACAGGCCAAGGAGCTGAGAACAAAAGTTAGCAAGAAACGGAGGCCCAAAGAATATAATGTTGCCCACGACCACGTGAGTTTGGGAATGGATTCTACCAGTCCAGCATTCACATGAGAACTCATCCCTGGTGGAACTATAATTGCAGTCTTATAGAAGAACCACCCAGGGTAGGCATGGACTCCTGACCACAGAATATTTCAGATAATACATGTGCGTGTTTTAGGTTACTAAGTTTATAGGAGCATTGTTATATACCAGTAGATAATACAAGTCCTAACTCTTTTCTCAGGATTTGTGAGTTAGAATGCAAACTTGAGGATATGATTTGGCTTTGTATCTTTATTTATAGCAGGAATTCCCAGTCTTGGTGCCATTGATATTTGAGGACACACAATTCTTTGTTGTGTGGTTTTATGGGATGTCATCCTGTGCACTGCAGAATGTTTAGCAACACCTCTGGCCATTAGATGCACTAGATGCTGGTAGTATTCACTACCCACAGTTGCGACAACCAAAAATATCTCTAGAAGTTGCCCAATGTCCCTTTGGGACGAAGTTACCTTTGAGAACTCCTGGTGTGGAGGAGTTTCTTCAGTTACCTCTAAGCTGCGTTTATTCACTAAGAGAGCTACTGCATGCTGATCGTGGCTTTAGGATATTTTAAATATATATTAATCTGAACATGAAATGGCTCCATGGTTGCTTTTCAACTTGTAAAATGGCTCAAGGGCTGTAAATAAAAGTACATTGGATGACTTTCAAAAACACAGATTCTGCTTTTTCAACTTCTGGTAATTCCAGGCTTCTAAGACACACTTCCACAAATCACACATTAATATTTTAAAATTGCTTTTATTCTGTGCTTTTACTTAATGAGAACATGCACACAGCCACATAAGAGGAATCCAACGCGAAACGCAAAACACGAAGCATCCCCACAGTGGGTGTGCTTGGATGTGGTCCACAATGGGGGTACTTAAAGAGAGAAAGAGAAATCATGGCAGCTTCACGTTTTCTGATTTCAGAGAGGACATGGCACAGACTGAATTCTGCCAGCCTCTTGTTTGTTACATTACATCTGCCCTGCAAAGATGTTCAAATGCCTCCAGAGTCCAGTGGCTTTCTGAGCGAGAAACCTGAGAATGGAACTTGTTGCTTCATTGCCACTCCAGTCAGTGATCACAAATGATTAGCTCTCACAATGGCATACCTCATAGATGTGTTCTCAAGTTAAACATTTAAGGAAGAAATCAAGAAAAACCAACAAACCTGCTCTCTGAAACGAGTTTCTATCTTCCCCTTTCCATTTATTATACAGTTGGATTCACATCATTAACATGCAAATCATACTGCACTACAGTGCATTTTAAACAAAGAACTGAAAGCAGGGCTTGTAATTTCCTTATGGGTTGATAAATAGATTTTGCTTTAAAAGCGTATAATAAACTGTGATCATTTTGCTTATGTTTTTTGGGGTTGAATAATAATTTCAAAATTAAGCCAAGAGAATACTATTTTTCTCACCTTGCTTAGGGTCACTGTTTAAGTTACCCTAATTTTAGCGTGAAAATCTAAAGACTGTGGTAACCAAGTTAAATCAGAAAAGTACGGTTTTTGTTGTCGTTTTTTAATTTTTTTTCCAGGAGATGAAATGTTTTTATCTTATCTAAATTTCTATTCTTGTTTAAATAAAGTTAACTTTTTAAAAATAAAGTTAAAAGACTAGAAATTGACTTGCAAATAGATTAAATGAATGTCTGATTTAAGCTATAGGGAAAGAAGTCTAAATTAAAATAATAAATAAACAAGTGTAAATCATGCTACACGTTATATATCTTTAGTGTTACCTGTACTTCTAAGTACATGATAATATAAACTATTATGGATAGGGTGGGGGGAATTTATGATCCCAGAGTCCTGGGATCGAGCCCCGCATCAGGCTCTCTGCTCCACGGGGAGCCTGCTTCCCTTCCTCTCTCTCTGCCTACTTGTGATCTCTGTCTGTCGAATAAATAAATAAATAATCTTTAAAAAAACAAAAACAAAAAAACTAGAATGAAACAAAACAAAACAAAAAATGCCCACAACAGCCTGCCTCTAAGAACGCGATACAACTAACAATGATAATCACATTCCCCTTCTCACCTCCCTTCCATGGTTCTCTCCTGTTTATAGCATGTACGATTAAATTCCTTAATGTGTCTGTAATAGATCTTTTGTAGCAATGGCTTCTCCTTCCTCTACAGCCTTATTTATCACCACACCTCATTAGCTATCATCCAATCCATCTATTTAAGAACTATTTGTCGTATCCAAACACACAGGTTGTCTGAGATCTGGGTACATCCGCCATTTCCTTGATGTGAACAAATATATACTGAATATCTACTACGTGTCAGGCATTTTCTAGGGTCTAGAGATAAAGCAACAAAATCAACAAGCAAAAGTTCTTCCATTCATGAGGAGGCAAATAATAAACAAGATATGTAAGTAAAATATGTGTAGGTTAGATAGCAATACATGCAAAGGAGAAAATTCTGAAATTTAGGTTGGTGATCAAAGCAGGCCTAACTGAAAGGTGACGTTGGAGGGCAATGAAGCAGTGAGTCACAGAGAGAATAAGGCAAGACTACTTGATACAGAGGGAATAGCAAGTAAAAGGATTTGCCTCTCTGCATCCTTCTTTCTTTAAATTAAAAAAATAAGAATAGCTTTATTGAGAGATCACCCATGTACCACATAACTTAGCCACTTAAACTGTTCAACAAACTGGTTTTCAGTTTATTCGTTGAAGTGTGTATCTAATACCACAATCTACTTGAGAACAATTTCATTGCTTGAAAAAGAAACCCCATATCCATTAGAATTCACTCCCCATTTTCACCCCAAGCTACAGCTTTAGAAACAACTCATCTGCATTCAGTCTATATAGATGTGCCTGTTCCAGACATTTCACAGAAATGGAATCACATGATATATGTCCTTTTGTGATTGGCTTACTTCATTTAGCATGTTTCCAAGGCCCATCCATGTTGTAGCATAAATCGGTACTTCATTGTTTTCATTGGTTAGAGAATAATATTCTGTTTATGATTACATACCACATTTTATTCATCCACTCATCTGTTGGTGGACATTTGGGCTGTTTCTACTTTTTTCAATTATAAATAAATGCTGCTGCCATGAACACTTCTGTACACTTTCTCACGTGGATATAATTGTTCTTGGTTATATACCTAAAAGTGGAATTGTTGGAGCATACGGTAGCTCTGTTTAATCATTTGAAGAACTGACAAGACTGTTTTCCAAAATGGATATACCATTTTATAATCCCAACAGAAGCACATGAGGGCTCTAACTTCTCCATATCCTTGCCAACACTTAGAGTTATCTTTTTGAATATAGACTATCAAATGGTTTAAATTGGTATTTCATTATATTTTGATTTGTATTTTCCTTGATGGCTAATGATGTTGACCATCTTTGTGTATTCTTGGACATTTGTATTTCGTTTTTACAGAATGTCTCTTTAGATTCTATACCTAATTTTTAATTGGGCTAATTGTCTTTTATTACAGAGTGATATGGATTCTTTATATATTCTAAATACAAATCTCTTATCAGTCATATAATTTGCAAATAATTTCTCCAATTCTGTGGGTTGTCTTTTCACTTTCTTGACAGTACCCTTTGAACAACAATGGCTTTTCATTTTGGTGAAGCCCAATTGATCTATTTTTCTGGGTTGTTTGTGCCTTTCTTGTCATAGCTAAGAAATCATTGCCTAATTCAAGTTTATGAAGACTTATTCTTATGTTTTCTTCTAACAGTTTCAGTGTTAGCTCTTAAAAAAAAATATTCTGCCAAATTCTGTTCTTTACATTTTGGTTCTTCATTGCATACAGTTTGCTCCAGGTTAACGAGTTTGTGGTTGTCATACATGTTTTATCTACACAGACTATAATGAAATTAATTTGGTTTACGTTTACTGGATTAAAACTGTCACTTCCATAGGTCCTGGAAATTATTCCTAAATTATTTTAGTTGGAATTAACCTCCTAGTTTCTTTAAATAGAAAGGTAATTATTTAAAAAAATATGAATTTTGCTAGCTAATTCAAATTGGTCAGTTTATTTTATTTACCTACATGTTCCTCGGGGAATTTCACTGTTGTTCCCACATACTTTCAACAAAAGGAATTGTTACGGGACTAAATGTCATGGTATATATGAGAAACTATACCTAGCATATCAACTGACATGACTACCTTGCATACAGTAGACATTCCGTAAATGAGAGATAATAGTATTATTTTATTTTAAAAAATAAGAATCACAACACCTATCTCTTGGTGTTATTATAATTAAAATGTGGGTCTTTCCTTCCTCTCTCCCTTCCTTTCTTTCCTCACTCCATCCTTTCTTCTTCTTCTTCTTTTTTTTTTTCCTTTCTTTTCAGACTGCAGAGCTACACAGAGTTGCTCCAGTCATCAAAATAGCATGACATGTCAAGAGACTGTGGTGACTGAACTGGCTTGGACCAAAGCCCAGCTGCCCCCAACACAGCAGACACAATATCTCCGTACCTTGCAAAGCAAGACAATAGCTTGCTCCCAACACTAGCTGGGCTGAAGCTTCTGATTTGCCCTGTGCCCATTCCTTCTTCAGGTCACGTGTTATCGTCTCAGTGAGGGCTTTTCTGAGCACATTATCTATAACTGTCACACAACCCGTCTCTCTTCCTTTCTGGCATTTCCCTATAGCTGTTATCATTTAACATGTTTTAAGATCCATTTTGAGTTCATTTTTGTGACGAGTAAGGTACGGGTCCAACTTCATTCAGTGGCATATGGATATCTGATTGTCCTTCTATGGTTTGTTGAGAAGACTATTATCTTTTTCTAGCTGAATTGCCTTATCCTTAAATTCTTATGTCTGGTGCACACCAACTCATCATCCAAAGCAACTCAAATTCCATTCATGCTGTCAACAATTATAGAATTGTGCAATTTTAAATCTCAAATCAGTGCAATTAGTTTCCCAAGAACAGGAACTATGGGGTTTTTGGTTTGTTTTTCTTTCCTTTTTGAAAGTCTCGGTGCCTGCTACATAACTGGCTCTTAGTAATGCTGGGTAAGTTAAAGAAGGACATTTCAGATGGATCCCAAATGTTGGTAGTATTCTGATGACTAATGGTACCAATGAAAGGCATTTAAATTTAGGTGCAAAGTTACAAAAGTGGGTTGAAGTGATACTTTCCAGTATCTTGAAGGATTTTAATTGCCTGCTAAATTAGAAAGATTCTGTTGAGGCTTATGAGCAGAGAATGAAGTTCTGTTTTAAGAAAATTAACTTGGCTACAGAATGTGGGCTATGAGGAGAAAAAAGAGAAAGAAGAGGTAGAAACAAGAATAAGGAGGTGATTATAATAAACATTAGAGTTAAAATGTAGACAGGTCACAATGGCACTGGTAATGAAAAAGGTAATCCACATTTTAAAATGCATTCCTATTATTAGTTCATTATTGAAACAAAGATATCAAACAGGGAATTGGAAATTCACAACTAGAGCTCAGAATAAGTTTGTGTTAGAAGTGCAAATCTGGTAATTCTCTATTCAAACATGCTAGCGAAACACGTGAGGACAGATGAAGCTAATGAGGAGAGAAGAGGAGAAGGAGGGAGTGACAAAGAAATCTCTTGGTGTTTAAAAGAGAACTGGAATTTAAGATTTCCTGAAACCTAAAGGGAAAGAAAAAGCCAGAAAAACGTGAGAAGAGCTAGAGAACCTTATTGAAAGTCTTAATCCCGGAATTGCTTTCATATTTCTAGGACATTTAAACATCAAAGACATACTGGATTTGTTTGTAAATAAAAGAAAACATATACACATTTCCCTGGGAACATATATGTTTGTTTCTTTCTTTTTTTCTTTTATTTATTTTAGAGAGAGAGAGAGGATGAACACAAGTGGAGGGGGATGGGTGACGAGAGAGAGGGAGAGGGACAAGCAGACTCAGCATGAGTGTGGAGCCTGACTCGGGTCCCAAACCCCCCATCCTGAGATTATGGCCTGAGCTGAAACCGAGATTCAGATATTCCACCAACTGAGCCACCCAGGGGCTCCAACATATATGTTTCAATTCATAGTTTTTGTTACTTGTGCCTATTTCATAATTAGCTGAGATGGATTTTCTCTAAGGAAACAGGATTAAAATAGGATATTAAAATGTCTGAAGCAAAGAGGAATCAGGGCTATATAATAAACGACAACATACACAGAATGGAAAAAAAATTATAACCCTTTCTCTTTATAGTGCCACTTACAGGAATATGTTATAAGAGAATTTTATGAAAGATATCCATATATGTACATAAAGTGCTGTATATTTTGCTGCATACTATGGGGAGCAGATGAAAAGAATCCAAATATGTAGTTTGAAAGTGGCTGAAGTGGCCTATTGATTATTGCCTCTTTCAAAAATGCAAAATATGCGGTGATAAATATAGAAGCTATACAGATACATCTAAGAGTTCATTTAAAATCTAAGAGGAAAAAGACAAAAAAGTACAAGACCCAACAGTATATGCCATAGTATTATAAACATGTAAATACATGTTAAAAGGTATAATTTGCATTTCTGGATTGAATTATATAGATGTGCTAAATAGACAACAGAACAAAAAACTCTGCATAGGCTATCTCATAGTCTTTGACTTTATCTCAAACTCTTCTATTGGAAACAAAATATGTGGATATATTTATGGGTATAACTTTATATAGCAATTCTGTGTGACGAATGCAATTATCATTTAATATCATTGACGTCTAACATGTCAATTATCATTTAATATCCTATATAGTGAATCAGAAAACCATACAGCAACAAAAATGTCAATCTTACTCCTACATATTATACTGACCTAAATGAAGGACTGTCATTTCATGTAAACCTACATTTTACCAAAGTCACTTAAGATGTAAAAATAATTTTACAAGGCTCTCTGCTGCATCTGCTTATAAAATAAGTTCAATTACATTCTTTTTTGGTAATATGGTACATACTCATATGAATTAAATAATTGTCATTAAAAATGCACAATGGCAGCTTTCAATTAAGTGATATTTCCCATAAACAAGAAAAGGTATAAATTCACCTTTATCACAAAAGCAAAAATCATTACCTCTCATCAAGTACTCCAAATGTATTTAGTAAAACTCTAACATAAGAGTTAAAGAACTTAAGTAAAGAAAAACAAAAAACAAAAACCAAAAAAACACTGCTTTTTCACACTAGAACAACTTCGAGTTACAAACCCAATTTCTCTTCTCATTTGTTATTATAAATATGTAATAGTTCAATGTGCTGCTTGAAAAAGTCTATACTAGGGTGCCTGGGTGGTATAGTTGGTTAAGCCTCTGACTCTTGATTTCAGCTCAGGTCGTGATCTCAGGGTTCTGAGATCACATTCAGCCCAGAATCTGCCGGAGATTCTCTCTCTCCCTCTCCTTCTGCACCACCCCCACGCATGGGTGTGCACTCTCTCTTTCTCTAAATAAAATCTCTTTAAAAAAATAAAGACTCTACATCATTAATGCATGAATCAAGTTGCATTTTATAGCACCCGCTTTAAAGAATATATACACTGGGGTGCCTGGGTGGCTCAGTGGGTTGGGCCTTTGTCTTAGGCTCAGGTCATGATCCCAGGATTCTGGGATCGAGCCCCGCATTGGGCTCTCTGCTCGGCAGCAAGCCTGCTTCCCCCTCTTTCTCTGCCAGCCTCTCTGCCTACTTGTGAGCTCTCTGTCAAATAAACAAATAAAATAAAAATAAATAAAGAAAGAATATATACATTATTTGATCTTAGACTCCTCCTTAAATCAACTTCACTTAAATTCATTTGTTTGATAATGTTTGGGGGGGGGCAATAATTACTGCATCCTGTTGAAAGGCAATGCTAGTAACGCAAAAACAACTACCTAGGAATATTGCAGGGAATCGAAACAAAGTCTAATTCCTAAGGTAGTTCTTCTCCACTCAACTGGGTGAAATTTACTCTTATTTTATCCCTTACTACTTTTCCAAATTCCTGCTCCAATTTTATCTGCCCGAATATCTTCTCGCAGGCTTACCTTCTCTACCTCCTGTCTCTGTGCTGCTCGTAAGTCTTCCTCCTCTTTCCCTTTTAAGCTTAATTCTTTAACTTACTATTGAGTGTTAATATGAGTCGCTCAAGAAATTATTTCCATTTAGATGTAGGTTTCTGTTTGGTTTAATCTAACCAGTAATAATGCAAATATTCCTTAGCATATCTATTAAAGAAAATAGATATGGGCTAATATATTCCCTTTTCTAGTTTTTTTTTTTTTTTTTTTTAAGAATTTATTTATTTATTTGACAGGGAGAGAAAGAGAGAGAGCACAAGTAGGCAGAGAGGCAGGCAGAGAGGGAGGGGGAAGCAGGCTGCCTGCTGAGCAGAGAGCCCAGTGTGATGCTAGGCGGAGTTTAATCCCAGGACCCTGAGATCATGACCTGAGTCTGAAGGCAGAGGCTTAACCCACTGAGCCACCCAGGCGCCCCTAGTTTTTTTTAAATCTTAACAATAAACATAACAAAACAAAACAAAAACAGGTTTTGAAGGCCACCTCATAAGAATGTTCAATGTTGTGATCAAAAGAAGCTTGCAACCAAGTCAGTGTGATCTCATAGAGTCTGTCCCTAATCTCTGCCGTGCCTATAGTTGACTCTCAGAGCACAGACAGCTAAATGCCTTCAGCTACAAAAGAGCAGGAGTTCTTTTGTTTAATTTTGTTATTTAACAACTACTCAGGAGGCTTGACCAATGTGACACTACCTTTAATCCCTAAAATAGAATTACAACAGAATTGAGAAAATAATCTTCCCTCAAAGAGGGCTTGAGGGCACGCTCAGGGGAGAGAGCAGTTTAGTTCAAGACAATCTAAAAGGAATCTTCAGGGAAAAGGATTGAGTATAGGAAGTTCCCTAATTAGGAAGCTTCAGAAGGCTGAAATCTGAGTGCTTTCCTGACTTACTGTTGACAAGAAGAAGAGAATGGAGTAGCTTTGAGCTGATACCAAAGGCCTCTGACTTTGTCTGGACAGGGAGCACAGGCATGCTTTGTCAGCACAGGCTGCCCAGCCCCAGGGCAGACAATTGGGATGGCATTAAAGACCACGGGCGATCCTGAGAAGTTCAGCATTCTGCTGGTAGCTCGTACCCATGGCTTGAACGTGAAGAACGTAGTGCAGCAACAGCGTGAAACACGCCGCTATCAAGACAAAGGAATCAGAGGGTTCTGACATTGGTTCCCCTTGGTTTAAACCTAATGAAGGAGGGTTCATGGGAGCTCTGCATATGTGATCCAGAGTTTGGGGACAAAACAGAGAAAGAAAGGCCAAGACGCACCAAGAATCAGCTATAATTCTACTCTAAAGATGAAAACCAGGCTCCATGAGTTTCTCAGGGACCAAAAGGGGAAGGGGGCTGTCCTGGAAGTCAAGGGTGACTGCTTGGAGGCAAAAAGTGCTATCTAGATTCCCAGGCGCATAAAGAGGAAGTGTAAGTGGTCGTCCAGCTGGAACAGGCATCATCATTCGTTTTCACAGGAAGTACAGTCAGATATTTTCTACTGGGACCATGTGGCTTTCAAAAATCTGCCCAAAACAGAGATGCACTTTATGTGTCTTTCTAGAGAGACCTATTTTGGTAAGACCTTTCCTAGGCCTCAGCTCTCCTCTCCTCCTCCCCTCCCACATTTAAGCATCTAGGAACCCACGTGGGGGCGGGGGAGATAAGTGGAAGCATTAAGTGAACAAAATGGAGAGAAATGGAGAGAACAAAATGGACTCTAAGCGCCATTTTACATGGCAAGCTGCCACCTGAGGCACTGAGGAGAGGGGCACATTGTGAAGAAATTCTTACTGCAAATGAAGTTCAGAAATGTTGCTACGTATGAAACTATACATTAAAATTTTAAAAAAACCTGTATTATTCTTGGAACTAAAAGTTACGATTAGGGAGCAAAGGTAGCTATAAGGACAGGGAAAGCATATGGCAGGATTAAAATAAGGTGTTGGATGACTGAACTTGGGATCCTGATTTAATGTGGGGATTACAGGCCATTTGATTATTCTGGGAGAATGAAATGCTGAGCCACAGCCTTTCAGACATCCATGGTGTTTTAAAAATCCTGTCCTAGGTACTACTGGCTATGAGTTGATAGGAGATGAATGCCTAATAATTTTTTGAAGCTACTGAGACCTGACATTTTGCTGTTTGTTTGTTTCTTTCTTTCTTTCTTTCTCTCTTTCTTCCTTTCCTTTCCCTTCCTTCCTTCCTTCACGTAGCTTTGGTTGTAGCATGGGGATGGGAAGCAATTGTTAATTTCCTATACTTATTAGTCAACCAACATATCTCAGATACTCTGGCCCAGAGACAACGAACTATAAAAAGATCCATAGTATCAATTATATGTCAAAAAGCAAAACAGAACAAAAATCACACCAAGAGATAATCACTATAAAAAGAAATGGTAATATTAGTGCCTTGACCCATCTTCCTCTATGTGAAATTTTTTTTAAATAGCTAAAATGTGTTAGCGAATTTATTATTTATTTTCATTAAGAAAAAAAGAAAGAGAGGTTCTTCTTAATATATGGTCTAGTTCAGCGGGTCTCAGTAGGAACAATGGTGTCTCTTAAGGGATATTTGGCAATGTTGAGAGATATTTTTGGTTCTAAGAACTGGGAGGGAGGGAGGGATGATATCCAGCGGATAGAGGGCAACGCTAGCCCACAATATTCAAGATTGCCCCTTAGAACAAAGAATTATCCTGCCTCATATGTTAAAATGCCCGGTGGGTGCCTATCTAGAGCGCTGAGATGGAGAAATCCTGAAGTAGGCAAGAGGGAGGAAAAAATAGGCATATGCCTTTTGGACTAAGTTTTGCCATCAGATAAAATGTTTGTATGCGTACACATGTGTGTGTGTGTTCTTTCAAGGATATTTGACAAGCTGAAATGGAAAAATGTCATATCAGTAAAAATATTATCCTACATTAGTACAACTAATAAAAACTAATTCCCACTTGCTTCTCTGTATGGAATATGTAAATATCTTTGCTTTCCTCTTCTTGGGGAAGTTACCGCAATTTTGCTTTGAGAAACTATCCAGTCTGAGGGGTCTACAAATGTACAGGATGCCATAGAAGACGCTCTCTCCTTCCTGGTCCAGAGGTGGGTCTGCGAGTCAAGCTAGACCCAACTAGATGTTCTGGAAATCTAAATCTTGGGAGAAGCAATATCAGGGTACAAGATACACTAAGGCCTTGAAGAAAAGAAAAAAAAAATTCAATTATATTTTGTTTTGTTTTCCCTTGGATGGTTTCAAGTTTCTCATCTAAAATATTCACTTAATTCTTTTTTTTAAAAAAGATTTTATTTATTTGACAGACAGAGATCACAAGTAGGCAAAGAGGCAGGCCGAGAGAGAGGGGGAAGCAGGCTCTCTGCTGAATGGGGCTTGATCCCAGGACCCTGGGATCATGTCCTAAGCCAAAGGCAGAGGCTTTAACCCACTGAGCCACCCAGGCACCCCTCACTTAATTCTTAAGACCAAAAATTTTTTTCATAGTTTCTGCCTTGTTTAAATCAACCCCATTCAGTGAAAAAAGGTAAAATGCTTAGCAAATTACAAGCATTTATACATAAATAATATCTTCTATATTCTTTTTCTTTTTAAATACCTTATATATTCTATCCTAACAATCTAAAAATCACTAATTTCTGCATTGTTTTTTAGATATTTGGGCCATTCTGGATCAAAGTAACAAACATGTGACAGTGGATGTCTGCTAAACAAAACCACAAAAAAACAATTAAATGACATATTATATTATATGCTTCTGATTACTGCATTTTAGTTCAACATTTTCACAATTTTATGTTTTTCCAATCTGTTCTTTTTATATGTCTTTGTGACACTATTCACAAAACCCTCTCAGTTCAGTAAATGAAATACACTTTTTTCCAGTCATCAGATTCAAAAGAATCTTGCTTAAAGATTTTATTTTTTGTCCCAGGTTCTACTGGTGACCTTAGCTTTATTTGATGCCTCATCAGTATAACGTTATTCTAACCACAAAGAAAGGGAATCGTAGACCAGAATTCCAACCTTCTAAAGCCGGGATTATTAGAGTTTCTGCATGTGTTTTAGGTAGAGACTGACAGTCACAATAACATCTAAAAGCTTGGCTTTCTGGTAAGTTTGGTTTAACATTAAGTATCTGTTGCTCTGATTTGAAAATGTTCAAATCAAGCAGGTAAAGAAGAACCAAGATTTTATGTTGGACATGCCAATATTTACTGAGACTCATGAAAGCCCTTTTGCACTGAAGAGAAAACTAGTTAGTTTGCCTTCTTGCCCTGATAGCTTGAATTTAGTGGGGAAATCATTATTGGCTTAGAGAAGTTATCTGTATAGATCAATTTCTAATACCTCGTGCCAATTTACTGATGAATTAGAATACATGACAATTACTCATGAGTAAATTGATTTGAAAACAAGATCTAAGCATACTGTTTAAGTTTTTAAAATTAAGTACTCTAACTCAGTAAGTGAATTTTCAAGAATAAAATACATAGATAAAGCTCCTTCCTATAACAGCTTAGTGTTGACTATCTTTCAGTTAAATACGCTGATGCAATTTTCAAGGTTTTGATGACAACCCATCATTTATATGAAATAGACTTGGTAATAAAGTACGTCTATATGCCAACATTCCTTTTACTCCCTTGAAGAGCTAGAAGTTCAGAAAAATGTACGCTGACCAAACCTTCAATGGATAATTACAATATAGTGTTTCATTCCTAACACCTGTTAGAGCATAATTAAAATAATTTAGAGGTAAAAACTAGTCTTTTCTAAAACGATGCCACATAAAAAAATTGATGTTTTTGAAATGCTGCATGTATGATTTCAGTGGTTTCAAACTGTGTCCTCATGCTGCCAGTGAAGTTTTGTGTCTTTGTTGCAAATAATAAATTACTGCCCTGAAGTTACAAAGTCTCTTCTTTCCTCCTACAACTAATGTGATATATTTGCAAGACTGGCATTAAGTAATGTTTGAAATCAAAGTAATTTTCTGTGCACTACTTATGTGTGTGCTTGTGTGTATGTTGCTACTGACATAAAATATCTACCTTACCTCACTTCCCTAAAAAGGTGGGGGGGGGGGAGTAGAATTACTGAGAATGGATATATCCAGACACTGGGCAGTAGAATGGTTCCTTGTCAATAGCGTACTGGTCTGTGTTAGTGAGTTCAGGATATGATGTATACTGCAGGATGCCAGAATGGGAAAGGGTCATGGTGTTCATCTAGTTCAATCGGCCCTTCTCAGAGAGGAGTTCACAATACTTAAGGGTCAAAGCTGGACTGAAATATACCAGTTTCTGGAATCCAAGTCCTGTGTTTTTTTGTTTTGTTTCGATTTGCCAATGCCACCGTTTTCCCCAATCTACCGAAACAGGATCATTTTGGTGATGAGATCCAGGAAGCTGACTTCGCCTGATAGAAACCCCCCCCCACCCCCACAAAATGGTTTGGACACACTCCTGAGATGAGGACCGCTAACCCGGTAGTTGTGTTGCGGCAGCGGCTCTTAAACTTCAGCAAACATAAGAACTGCCTGGAGAGCTTGTTTAAACAGTTTCCTGGGTCACCAACCAATGCTTCTGATGTAGTCAGTCTGGCATACAGCATGTGAGTTTGTAGTTCTAACAAGCTCCCAGGGGAGCCTACTGCTACTGGTCCGGGGGTCACACTCTGGAATCACACTGCGGTGAAGAGCAAGGCTGTTAGTAGAGGCAAAGACTTGGAGCAATGCTTTCTCCAAGGGAGTGCTGGCAGTGGTGATACACATGAGACCGAGGGCCATGGGTGAGGGGACATCAGTAGGCTTTGTTTTTACCCACGGCCAGATTCCTCAACATCCTATCATAGGCCAGTCTCCTCCTTTTTTAACCCACATCTGACAATGCCAACAACTGTAGTAAAAAGTGGGTCAGGCCAGCTGAAACATGCAAACGCCTGTGGGTTGGCGGATCCAGACTCTCTGGCCTGACACAGTTACAGCTCTGCTCCATGGTTTCCATCTTTGGGGCAGACTATATTTTGAGCAACAGTATTTTCTTCCCAGGACTCTCTTGAATATAATCTTGCCATAGAGAAGATAAAACTGGGGTTTCCCAGTTTTAAAACTGACAGGGTTTTAACACGGTAACACCCTAGGTCCTGGGGAAACCAAGAGGGTTGGCCACTCTATTACGCCATTTCCCCATCAAAAGTCTAATTCAGTTCCCTTGAATCTTAGCTGTCTGTCCTTAGTGACTGCCTTGCACCAACAACATGTTCCTGAAGTCATGTTATACCACTTGCAAGCCAAGGTCAGGAAAGGGTATCTGGCTTCTATTTTCTCTTGGCACACCTGTCGTCTAGAGGCTTTATGCGGGGCACTCTCTTTCACAAAGCAAAACCATGCTGAGAGAAGTCAGTTCCACAAGGAAACACTACATGTGGAGAGATGCTCCAGCTGTCAGCTTTCAGTGGGTTTGGCCTGCAAGTAACCAAGCTCCAGCAGTAGACAAGTGACTGAAGAAGCTTCCACATGCCCCACCCCAGTCATTCAAGCCATCTCTATGCATCAAGTCTTCTCAGACAAGACCACAAATGCTGTAGAGGCACATGCAAACCTATTCTACCATGCCCTGGGTGAAGCGCTGACCCCAGAATTCATGTGCTACTTTATTTGGGGTAGTTTATTATGTACCAATAGATAACCACAATCCCATCCAGTCCAAAAGGTATGATCCTCGTTTCTATTTAGACTTGATTCTGTGAAGACTGTTGCCTAAGCCTGTAGCTTCTCTGTTGCTCTTAATCTTCTGTCCTTTTGATTCCTTGATTTAATGTAATTCAGTGCTCTAGTCTTTCAGAAGTCTGTTCTAAACATTAAAAGCACTAACTATTCACTAGACAATACCCTAAATCAATAAAGTATATTATTTTCTGTCATTCCCCCAATACCCGTTGATGCCACTAGCCCCATTTCACAGACACCCAAGCAAAGATCTTATAGGCACTGGATTCTGAATTTAAATATGTGCCTCATTCCAAAGTTTGCTTTTAACGATCATCTTAACAATCACCTTTTCCCAGTCCTTTCCTAGATACCCTGAAACTGATTTTCTTAATTGGACCTCTGATTTTTTGAAACAAGCAGACATAATTGCCCTTCTACACTTCCTATTTCCAAAACTGTGTCTTCTGGTACAAAGCGGCACCCCACAAGCTCACTACAATAGGAAATAGATTTTAATATTTCAGATGTAGAAATGCTTTCCAATTGGATACAATGTGATGAGTGATTTAACACAGTTAATATCTGGCAGCTTGGTTCAGGGAAGAAAGCAAAGGCTAGACCAAATGAAGTTCTCACCTTGGCTCTGTCACTTTGGGATAAGTTACTTTACACCTGGTGAGACTCAGTTTTCTTCTATGTGACAGAAGGATGATGATGATGATGATGATGATGATGATGATAGACATAAGAAATACCTTGTCATTTTGTGATGATCCTCAAATGAGAAGACACACAGTGTCCCAAAGAGTCATGTTGCCACGTCATGGGCTCTCCTGGCAGTTACTATATTACAAGAAGGAGCTCTGAGAGACGACTGCACTGGGATGGAGCCCTGCGGTGGCAACTCTCAGCCCTGCACCCTGGGGAAGCACCGCAGATGGAGCAGAGTGGATTAGGAGATTTGTATGATGCCGGCATCAACAAAGGGGCCCAGATATTGGCATCAGAGCACTGTATGGACGCCAGCGTCCTAAAAGTCTCTGCTCCACCCAGATTCAGAGAGATAAAAGGATTAGTTGGCAGCTGCTGTTACCCTGTCTCTGCTTGTGGGCAAATTTGTTCATTTTCCGATCAGTAAAGCAAATAATTCCATATCGCATGCCAACACCGATAATTTGATTCTGGACAATGCCAGTAAGGAAAGGGGTCTAAGTGTATCTTCATATTGTTCAGGAGAAAGAGAAAATAAAGGAAGATAGAATGGGACTGTTCTTCCGGTTAGCTGTCCCAAACTAGATGCAGAGGAGGAAGGGCGCGTGCGCTCGCGCGCGCACACACACACACACACACACACACTATGCACACATACCAGATCACATCACACACATACCACAACACACACACAACACATCCACTACACCAGCCCATCTACCCCACTAACATGTTCTTAACTTTGAGCCACATGTTAGAAGGTACCTGGTTTTACAAATTAAATGCCTTTCCACCCACATCCTACTGATTCAAAATTCTCTGCAAGTAATTCTGAAGTATACCCAGTAGCTAGAAGCTTTGTTTCAAAAGCCGGGAACAGAGATAGGCATCTTTATTTCTATTTTTTAAGGTAATTATAAGGCTTCCACTTTGAAAAATATCCATTAGCTTTTAGGATAGTGTTGTTAACATAAAAGCAAATAAGACCATATTTCTCTAACTCAGACAAGCATCAGAAAAAGATAATGTCATTTATTTCTTTAACATAAATAATCAGGCACTAACTTGCCTCCTGTAAAATTGGTTTCAGTGATAACTGGCTGTCTTTAGGGGATGCCTCTTTACTGAAAATAATACCACTTTCATACTACATACTGTAGAAAAAATGATTATCACAGATAACTAGACCAGTTATGTCCCAGTATTCAATCAGAACTAAATTATAATATTTTCTAATAGTGTTTTTAAGTTTTTTGACCTTGAATTTCTTCTCTGTCTTACAAAACTGCATTAGGTTACTGGTGTTTCTGTCATGCTTTTCAACAACTTAAACTTTGAAAAGAGAAAAATAGTATTGAGAAAATATAGAGTTTGGTTTACTAAAACTTTATGATTAGAGGCTTAATAACTTTGAAACATCAAAAAACTATGAAAAACAAAAACATTTAACACTATCACAGATTTGACCTGCACGTTATTGCAAAGATTATAAGAACTGTATTTCGTTTCCTTTTTCCTGCTTATCTAGTAGGTAGAAGAACAAAACCAAAACAAAATAGCTCACAACTTCAGGTGTTAAATCCAATAATTCTAACCACTCACAATCCATCCCTTAAACATATTTCAAATGTCTCTGTTGTAGATGGTACACAAGGCACTGACAAATGCATGAAAGAATGAACCCAGAAGTGCTGATAGTACATTTTTATATAGTTAATATATACATATTAATATTTATATATAATATTATATATAGTTATTATATTTATACAGTAATGATTGTGGGATTATCCATTACAAAATAGATTTTCTTTTCCTTCCCAAATCTCTTTTATTGATTCTTACCCCTTAAAGTCTGGGGATTCCTTAGCCATATCCTAGAGAGACTCATTTCCTCATCAAGCCATGGTGAGATGGTATTCACAACCATCACTGAGATGTGTCCGTAAATGCTGATAACAAAACTGTTCCTTTTTCAAAGCCATACTTCCTTGTTGTTTTTTAAGATTTTATTTATTTATTCAAGAGAGAAAGTGAGAAATCATGAGTGGGGAAGAGAGGGAGAAGCAGGCTCCCGGATGATCAGGGAGCCCGAGGCAGGGCTCAATCCCAGGACCCTGAGATCATGACCTGAGCCGAAGGTAGATGTTTAACGGACTGAGCCCCCCAGGTCTCCCTAGGCCATCCTTCTTTGTTGCTCAAGGGTCAGCCAATGAAGGACCCTGGGTCAAATCTGCCATGCTGCCTGTGTTTGTACAGTCCATGAGTGCAGAATACGTTTTGTTTTGTTTTCATATTTTAATAACTGTGAAAAAAAGAATACTTCAAGACATGTGAAAATGATGTAAAATTCAAATTTCAGTGTTCATAAAGTTATAGTGGAATGTGGCCCAACTCATTTGTTTACATATTTCCAGGGATGCTTCCCAGCTACAAAAACAGAACTGAGTAACTGTGATAGAGACCTTATATATAGCCTTCAATGACTAAAATATTTACCATCTGGTTCTTTACAGTAAAAGTTTGCCAACTGCTGCTCTAGATCATTTTATTTACTGCCCTTTGGGCATGTTACCCCTGCGTCCCATAGGAAGCTCAAATTCAATATGCTAAAGCTTTTTTCTCTTTTCTTTTTTACTATGTTATGTTAGTCACCGTACAGTACATCATTAGTTTTTGATGTCGTGCCGAAACTTAATTATCTTCCCTCACAAACCAAAGTCTGTCCCTTTCAATAATGAAGTCATTTATGATATCTATCCTCTTACCACTTACCATGGACTAAGTTCCAAGTGATTCTGTCTCATCGAACTGTCTCACATGTGCTTCCTCTCTATCGTTATTTCTAACACCTTAATTCAGACCTCTCAAGAGGACTATTAAAACAGTCATTTAACACTGTCTCAGCTGTCTACAATCTCATCCCCCTCTCAGGTTTTTTCCAATCTTCCTGTCCCATCACACTTAAGGGCTGTTGTAACGATACTACTAGATATATTATTCCATCATAGTGGAGGAAATTAGTAGTGTTTGGGTGGTAGGGAAATAAAATATAGCCCCAAGACATTCTGATAGACAAGTGAACTTCATTGTCCTTGATAAACAGCTTCTAGGATGACTTGATCACATTATTATTTTATTTAAACTCTAGCCAGGTATATAATCTCCATTATATGTTGGGCATGTAGTTCCAGGACTCATTCTCTCTCTCTCTCTCCTTTTTAAAGATTTCATTTATTTATTTGACACGGAGAGAAATCACAAGTACACAGAGAGGAAGGCGGGGCGGGCGGAGGGGGGGGGGAAGGTGACTCCCTGCTGAGCAGAAAGCCAGATGCAGGGCTCAATCCCAGGACCCTGGAATCATGACTTGAACTGAAGGCAGAGGCTTAACCCACTGAGCCACCTAGGCATCCCTCCAGGATTTTCTCTTATAGAACCTTTTCTCTTAGAGAATCTCTACTTTCAACATGATTGAGAAATTTAGCAGTTGCCTAAATTTGACATACAGCTTTAAAACCCTGTCTACCCAACTCTATTGGCAAATATACCTACCCACTGGAAAAACCTGTTTGCAAAGCCATTTCCAGTTTCCCTGTCCTCTGGAACTGATGACTCCCTTCAATGCTCTCAATGGACCTAGAAAGTATTTTACTTAATTGTCCTTATTGATTATATGCTCATTGTCCTAGATGCGCTTATGGATTATATGCTCATTGTACTAGATTCTAACCTTCTTGACATCAGGGACTAACTTTGTATCCCCAGAACCTAGCAATTGGTAGGCATTTGAGAGATGTTGGCTGAGAAAATAAAGGAATTACCTTTACCATCTTTCAGATGACAATTTCTTCATTAATGGCTCATAACCCTCACAGAACTTCCTCAAATTATTTAAAAAGGGTTATTAAATGTGGACCAGTCATGCATTTTATTGGTAACAGGTTGCTGATATCTAAATCTGTCACGATATTTTCAGTAATCCTGGAAATCTTTATCAATATTCTCTACTAATAGTTCTATATATAAATACTATAATATAATATAATGTAATATAATGTATGATATAATATAATATAATATAATTAATATGTTATAATGATGTATATATTTCATGTCCTTATTTGGCAAAAGTAGAAAGTCTCATGGAACGTTCACTCACTGAACAGTGTCTTTTAAATCAAGACACTTATTTATTGGAAGCAAGCAAATACCATATGCTTTTCAGTTTTTTTTCTGAATTTGAATGGTTCCAGAAAATATTCTTCCATACAAAAATTGAGTCAGTTCTATAAATCTGAGATTTTGGTTTTGTAATTTTACTTATTTTCTTTTTAATTACCTTTTTACTTTACAATAAAAAAAAAAAACCTGGGATCTAGTTTATTGCATAAAAGTTGTAAAGATAACTTTGCAACTGGATTCCTTAATGCATAGCAGTTTCCCTATTTTTTTAACATCTTACACTACTATTGTACACTTGTCCCAACCAATAAACCATGTATGCTGGAGATGTTAACTAGACTGTGGTATCCGTGGTATACAGATACTTATCCTTATGTGGTGCACCTGAAACTGATATAATGAAATACATCAATTATACTTTAAAAACTCCTACCAATATTAATAAATTATTATTAAATAAACTCTACTGTTCATTCAAATTTCATTAGTTTTTCTCTAATGTCTTTTTTCTATTCGAGGATCCAATCCAGGAAATCACATTACATTACTTGCGGTATCTCCTTAGCTTCCTCTGGATTGTGGCACTTTTTTACCCTTTCTTTGTTCTTAAAGATGTTAACAATGATCAATGTTAACATCACTGATAATCATTTCATAGTAAGTGTCTATACTATTAATGTGTCCTATCGATGATGATGTTAAGATTGATCATCTGACTGAGGTAGAGTTTCCCAAGTTTTTCCTCTGTAAACTTACTTCTTGGTTGTTTTCCCCCACTTTTTACATTTTGTGTTCTTTGGTAGCAAATTATTAGGTGTAACTACAGTAGAGGTGTGACAAGCCCCATCTCATTGAAGGGGTAGTATCCATCATTAATTTATTTCTTCAGTGGTTTATCTGTATCAGTATGGATATATAGATATTTATTTTATACTCTATGATGTGGTCTAATGCTACATTACTTAATCTGATGCACAAATTGTTTCTGTTTGGCCATGGAAGCTGTTTTGGGTTGGTTGCTCTCCTCTCTTTGACATATTCCCATTATTTTCTTTTTTGAGCACTTCCTTGCTTTCTGGGGTTCCAAGATTCTCCAGGCTCATTTTCATATTCCCTGCCGCATCCCCAGACTCAGACATTTTCCCAAGGAGCCTAGTTCCCTTTTCTGGAGAATTCTATTAGAAACCAAGACTTGGGTGCTGGATGGTTTTTTTTATTTTTGACTTTGGCTTCAATTTTGTGAAGAGGGTATTGGTCAGTCAAATTTCAAGATGTCCTCCATTACAATTCCATCACTTCTAATGAATAGGAATACAATATTCACACACATACGTATCTCTACAAATGAAAAGGCATAAAGTGCCAGATATGCTGGCTTATACATATGCAAATGTAGAAGATTTCTCAGAAAATAAACTAAGCCATATCTAAAATGATAACTATATTGCATCAACATCCATAACTACTCAAAAAGTTAGATACACTTTTGATGTCAAGCAATTGATCTCTTAAGTACAGGCTACAGAAGAGGCTATAAATAAAGCCAATTATGTTCATTATAGGTCATACTTTCCACATCTGGCTCTACTTTGTTGAGCTTTACAAATAAACTTGCCCCTTATGACTATGGCTGAGGATCCTGGAAAATAAGAATAAATCTCAAATATTAGGAAGTGTATATAAACATTAATTTAAGGAATGCAAATCATGTGGAGAGAAACTGACCCAGTAGGCAGGTCAGAGGCAAGGGACACAAATGGCTCTTTAGTGTTTCTAGGAGAGAAATGTTTTCTAACATAATTAAAGTAATATCCTTATTCTGAGATTATGAACTTTATTCTCCCCAAAGGGTCTAATATAGGGTTTAATAGATTCTTTCTTCTTTTGAAATGATGCCAGTAATGGTTTTATATAAATACATATATAATGATACAAAATACTATAATATAATGTAATATAGGATATAATATAATATAATTAATATGATATAATGATGCATATATTTCATGTCCTTATTTGGCAAAAGTAGAAAGTCTCAGTCTTGTGTTTCTCATCCATTTTTTAGGTATTCTTTTTTCTTTTTTTTAAGTAGGGGTATGGAGCCCAATGTGGGGCTTGAACTAATTTATGTCCCTGAGATCAAGAGTAAGGACGCTTCACCAACTGAGCCACCCAGGTGTCCCTCCATACTCATGTTTTTATTTGGTTAAGTTTTACTAGTACAAGAAGTCTCCTTTAGGGACGCGAGGGCAAGCAATGGTTAGGATAGTTCAGGTGAGTTGTGCCAAGGATAATAATAGATTAAGAAACAAGGCTGGAGCATAGAGCTGCATTAAAAAAAAAAAAAAAAATCTGGCAATATTTATCACTGAAAAGCAAAGCATTTATCCCATTTCTTGAAGTCAGTTAAAAACAGGCAAATCTCAGTGAGGACTGTTGATGGCTGTGCTCTTGCTGGACCGTGAAGAACTGCTCACTGCCACAAGAAGGTGCAACTGTGACTTTAGGGATGGTGGGGACCTAACAGGAAAGCTGTGAAGGTGGTTAAGAGGAGAAGAATAAATGAAACAAGATGGGATTGGGAGGGAGACAAACCATAAGTGACTCTTAATCTCACAAAACAAACTGAGGGTTGCTGGGGGGAGGGGGGTTGGGAGAAGGGGGTGGGATTATGGACATTGGGGAGGGTATGTGCTATGGTGAGTGCTGTGAAGAGTGTAAACCTGGCGATTCACAGACCTGTACCCCTGGGGATAAAAATACATGTTTATAAAAAATAAAAAAATTAAAAATTAAAAAAAAAAAGAGGATTCTTGTTCAATTTTTGCATTAAAAATCAGGTCGTGATCTCAGGGTCCTGGGATCAAGCCCCGCATCGGGCTCTCTGCTCAGCGGGGAGCTCACCTCCCTCCCCCTCTCTCTGCCTGCCTCTCTGCCTACTTGTGATTTCTGTCTGTCAAATAAATAAATAAAATCTTAAAAAAATAAAAATCATTGCCATTTTAATGAAAGAAATTAACTCATTGCTTAGTAGATATTAGACTGTACACATACGACATCTGTGTTAGTCCAATCTGGCTTATTGCTTTTGTTTGCTTCACTCATCTTGTGAAAACCTCTTGAGGGCATTAATACTTGTTAAATAAATATTAAAAACTTTAAGGCAAGGGATTTCCATAAATTCACTTATTAGCTTTGCAATTTGGGACAAGTCATTATACTCTCTGGGCTTCAGTTATGCTTTGCCTGTAAAACGGGGACAAATAGTGCCTACCAGATAAAGCTGCTTTAAGAATATGAAAACAGTACTTCAAAAAAAAGTGCATACAGTGGTACCTGGCATATGATGCATGTTTAATACAAATTAGTAACACAGGTCGGCAATCGTAGTAGCAGTGTTAGGCTCAGGAGCAGAGGAATAAATGGGTTATGATTATAAAAATTTCCTAAACTGTTTGTTAACAAAGCAAATTCTGTTTCTTTTTTTTTTTTAAGATTTTATTTATTTATTTGACAGACAGAGATCACAAGTAGGCAGAGAGGCAGGCAGAGAGAGAGGAAGGGAAACAGATTCCCCACTGAGCAGAGAGCCCGATGTGGGGCTCGATCCCAGGACCCTGGGATCATGACCTAAGCCAAAGGCAAAGGTTTTAACCCACTGAGCCACCCAGGCACCCGGAAAATTCTGTTCCACTATCAAAAACCTAAAGAGTCAGAATCTCTGAGATGGGTACTGGAATCTGTATACCCGGTAATTCTTCTGCACATTAAAACATGAAAACCACCAGGTCCTTAAATAGATACTGGTTTACATTTATTCTACAGGTTTATATTTCTTTAAAAAAATATTAATTGCTTGAGGCAGTCCGTGAGAACTAGATTATCACATTTTGCCCCTGAGAATCCAGACTATAGACACTGCTCTTGTTAAGTACAGGAGTGCAGAGAAGGATAAGGTGCTGACAAGGACATACTTCTCAGGCGCAAAGTTAAGTTTCTCCTACAGCCAATAGCTGGTGATGATTATGAGAGGGGAGTGAGACATGTTTTTCAAAAAAGTAAGGAGTTGAGTTCTAAAACTAGATTCTTTTGTGGAAAAACAAAGAACAAAAAACCTACCTGGTAATTTCAAACATTTTGAGATTTGGCTCAAAGATTTTCCATATTTAATTTTACATATTCTAACTCAATGCACTAAACAGACTGAAAACTATGACATCTGTATGCCAAAAGAGGTGTTTTTTTTTTTTAAATGATACTAAAGGATGCATCAATGCAGTGTCTATGCTAACTAAGCACAGTTTAGAGAAGCAGAGTTTAGAAAGACAAACTTCCATTTCTTTTTCATCTCAAAAAAAGAAAAAAAAATGTTCTAACAAGTAAATGAAAACAATAATATGGCCACCCTCAAATTTGTTATTTTCCATCCTGGACGCCTGCCAGTATGTAAACTTTAAGATCTAAACTTCAAATTGCTTTGGAAAAACTTAAACGCTAACAACATATATTTTAGCTATGACCTTCTTTTCTACATAAACACATACATAACTCCATAATCGGTTCTGGGCGAACTAAAAGCTACGCTCATCTTTTTTTCCAGGTATATGGCAAAACAAGTCTTTACTATATTGTATGTTGACAATGTTCCTGGAGATGTAAAAGGTAAATCTATCACATCCCTTATTTTCTGTCAAAAACACATAAATTGTTTCACATGTCATTGAATAAATTTGTTCTGTATTTCAAAAACAACAGCAAAAAATATTTGAAATATAACTTCAGGGAACACCAGTCTAGAATGATATTCTTTTTCTTTCTTTTTTTTTTTTTTTTGATGTATTTTTTTATTTGAGAGGGGGGAGAGAGAGAGAGAGAGAGAGACCTAGCATGAGCAGGAATGGGGTAGAGAGAGTGAAGACTCCCATGGAGAAGGAAGCCCTATGTGGGACTTGATCTCAGAAACCTGAGATCATGACCCGAGAGCCAGTATCAAGAGTCAGATGCTTAATCAACTGAGCCATCCGGGTCCCCCTAGAGTGATATTCTTATGACAATTTCTACCAGAGTTACTCTGTATAACTGTCCCCTAGAAATGACACTCAGATGCATTGAATCAAGAGCCTGAGTTTGTTATTCACATTGTAAGTACTTAATAAATGCTCTTGAAATGAATATATATCCCTTTCTGAGTTATACATATACATCTCACTTAAGTTACTACTAAAGATTTCCATAATTTTTCTGCATAATATGACTTATAGATAAATCACCGTATTTAAAAAGAAACAGATAAAAGACTTGGATATTAAAGTAATATATGTGATAAAAATAGTAGATAAAGAAGAGAGAGTTACATCTTTTGGAATAATAGATATGAAACATTTAATTCAAATTTCCTTTTTTATGTTGAATGATTAAAAGTGTCATTGACTCACTTTTTAATTCACTTTCATTATTAAGAAATGTGCCTTTTCAGTCAGGTAATGCCATTGGGGATGATGATTCCATTTGAGGATGAAATTTTCAATAGTACCATATCTTGATAGTAAGTGATTTATAATTTTGTTTTATCTGAAGTTATTTTTCATCTTTTCTGCTTTGTTGTACTATATTTAAATTTCTACTTAACTACAATTCTTTGTAACACAGAAGAATTTTAATGCTGCTATAAAGAAGTAAGAGTCCTGCCCAAACAGTTTATCCATTTTAAGTATAAAATGCTGACAAAGAAAAAATATATATCCAGAGAGATTCCAGAGAAATAGTGTTGTTCCATTGACATCTCCTCTGTCACTAACATTATGATCTTCCTTCATAGTCTGAAAATCTTTGGCCTTGAACAAAATTAAGAAAAACGGATCTAACATGGATCAGGACTCTTTACCTAGTTACTGAAGTTACTTAAGTTTATGAAGCCTGATAACAACCCATTCTAGTCTTTTTATTTCACTGATGGGATGTATGAAGTGCAATAATAGTAAACAAGAAACTTGATTATTAAAATTTTCTAGGATTCAGTGTCTATACATGTAAAATGGAAGAAAAAAGATAGCTCCGGACTATTGTGAGTATAAAAGGAGATAATGAACACAAGTGCCTGGCAGAGTGCATGTCCTTAATAAATATTAGCAAATGTGAATTGACAGCCACAATGTTCTGAGTTGAAGAATTCCTCTACTCATCGTTTTCATCAAGGCCTGTATCAGATGACAGTACATATATCTACTAAGAGTTACAGATTCCATGTCCACAACAGGAGAAAGCAGGAAAACAAAATAATGCTGAAAATCTGCCCGGATATGCTATATTATGCCATACAACTCGGGAATATTTTTAAGTCAGTCTCTTCTGCAAAAGCATTGTTTACATGTGATGTGTTTATACTTAAAATACCCAAGGCAATGTTTACTGGAATATGAAAATATTTTAAGCAGTCCTCAAATTAGGAATAAACTAAATGTGTTTGGTTATGTTGATTGCATTTTCTCTTTGTTTGTAAGAAATGAAGTCACAGCTGGCATTTAGATATTAAATGAATGTAATATCTATAAGACAGAATTGGAAATTTAACCTAAAGAGAATTGAAATCAGAGACAAGAAACAGAAAATATAGAACTATCTCTACAAGCTACATACAACTTCCATATAAAATGGATAAAAAGATCCTCCAAGAGTGAGGCAGGAAGACTGTTTCATAGGGTTACAGAAGAGTTGATAAGCCAGCTTGCGCCCAGTGAATGAAGAGGGATGCAGTTTGAACCACGTCCCACAAAAATTATCTAAAACATCACTGTCATCACAGAAAATTATAAGGCACATCGGAATCTATCTTAATGACACCGAGAGCTTCAGCACTCAGTGAAGCCGGTTAATAAAGGGAACAGACAACATTTAGAAGTTTGTGCCCTAAGGAAGCAATTCATTGGTAATGAAATCCTAAAAAATAAAAAAATAAAATAAAAAAAAATCATTAGATTTAAAGTGAAATTCGAGCATCTCTATGAACAGACTGGGGCTTTTACAAATTGCAACAAGGGTCCTAATAAAGAAACTGACATCCCACGATAGGTTATTATGAGAGATGAAAAAATATTAAAAAGAGAAATAATCAATAGAATGTATAGCAGACCAAAAATATATATATATATATATATATATATATATATATATCCAGACTGGTTTAAATTGAATAATTCTTTTAAAAACAGTGGCTAAGCCATTTCACTAGAAGAAAACCAGTTATTACTATCATTAACTTCACTGTGTATTGCCAAAAGCATAACTTATTAAAATGCCTATACTGTACTTCCTCTTTATGCAAGCTGATTCAGTAATTATGAATTCCTTAGTTCCGTAAGTTTGTTTCATTCCAAAGTTTTAGTTCCATAAAGCATGTCTTTAAATAGTGGTATGAACAGAGATGTGAATAGGCTAGGGGTCTCTTCACTGCCCACTGCCATGATTCAGACACCTGTGACATCAGTAGCATATCTCGGAAAATCCTCAGTGTATTTTAACTTTACTAGTATTTGTTTATAGGAGGATTGCCAGAACAGATCGTAGCCAAAGGATGCTAAATTAAGCCTTTCAGCAAGTTTGGTCATTTACTTAATTTCTCCTTGCATGAGGTAATACTATTAAAATTATCAACTTAGAAATAAGAACTACTATTATTACCAAAACTAGATTATAATTTACAGGTTTGAATTTAAGATAGATGGTGCTAGGGGTTGAAATATGTCTTCCAAAAAGAGTTTGATTAAAGTCATAAAGCTGGTACCTGTGATGTGGTCTTCATTGAAAATAGCATACTGTCAGATACGATCAAGTTAAGATGAGGTCAGGTCATACTGGGGTTAGGTGGACTCAAAATCCAGTATGAGTAGGGCCCAGAGATAGTGACACACAGAGGGAAGACAGCCATGTGAATGAAAGAGGCAGAGGTTGCATGCTGACACAAGTCATGGAACTCCTGAGGCTACCAGAAGCTTGACGAAGCTAGGAAGGATCTTTCCCTAAAGACTCCAGAGAGATCATGGTCTAGCTGACATCTTGATTTGGAAATTCTAGCTTCCAGAGCTATGGAGAGAATAAATTTCTATTATTTAAAGCCATTAAAATATGTGCTGATTTGTGATAGCAGCCCTAGGGAAATAATACACATGGTTTCAGAATTAGAAGAGTCAGTATAACTCAATACCAAAAGTAAGACTGTTTTACATGATAAAATTTTAGATACATGATTTAATGAAAACATTATATCTTTCACTCATATATATAGATAGATACATAGACATATATGCATATATCTATATATCTCTACATATAAAAAATATATATGTACATATATATCTTTCTATATATCTTTTTAATTTAATGAAAATTCCCACTTGGGGACTTTTTTTTAAAAAGATTTTATTTTTAAGTAATCTCTATATCTAATGTGGGACTTGAACCCACAACTCTGAAAGCAAGAGTTACATGCTTCACAGACTGTACCAGCCAAGCACTTCTTGACTTGGGACTTTAAGCAATAGAGTTCGATGGTAAAAATTTAATGATTCTTCACAAAAACAGTGTAGTATCTACTTTCATGTCACACACACACAAGTTCCCCTTAAAGTGGCAAACATTTTCAAAGATTGTATTTATTTATTTATTTCCTTTAAAAAATTTTTTTATTTATTAGATGGGGGGGGCAAACAGAGAGAGTGGGAGAGGCAGAAGCAGGCTTCCCGCGGAGCAGGGAGCCTGATGCGGGGCTCGATCCCAGGACCCCAGGACCATGACCCGAGTTGGAGCCAGACACTTAACAACTGAGCCACCCAGGTGCCCCTCAAAGATTTTTTTTTTTAGTGGCTCTACAGAGTTGATAACATTTTGGGGAAAGCCCTGCTCTCCAATATACTGCTGCTTACGCTGGTATAAGATTTCTGCAAGACAACTGTCCGTGAATATTTAAAAAGATACTATAGCATTTTGTTACCCGTTAGATATTTCATTACTTAAGATTTTAGTTTAAGGACACAATCACAGATATTCACAAAAAATATAATCATGCAGTTTGCAAGAATATTCATGGCAGTGCTGATTAGAATATGAACTAATTGCTGTTATCTCAAGTGTCTCCTAATATTAGATTGGTGGAATACATATCTTACACCCATACAAATGAAATATTACACCCGTATTAATAATACTGTAGAAAAATATTTATTGATATGGACAGTTTCTTCATGACCTATTTTGAAATGAATAAAATAGGTTGCAAAACAAAATGTACACCAGTTTTCCTTGTATACGTAGAACAGGAGGTTAGGTGGCTATGAAATAAGATGATAATATCAGTAACCTCTGGGTAGTGGGTAGATTAGTAATTTTTAATTTTATTCTTTTTTTATTTTTAAATATGCTCTACATGAGCGTGTGTACATTTTTTAATGAAAAATTAAAACTCTAGGTAAATCTAAAATTTCATTAACAAAAGAGAAAAGGATTAAAAAAATGTTAGGTCGTTCAATCTATGAAAACCTACTGAGCAGTATATGTAAACAGAATCGTTCTGGTGGAGGTAAGTGCTGGCAAGAATTGGTCAAAAGGCCATGATGTAGAAGTCTACATTGTCCCAGCTTAAATATATTACTAGATCCCCCTAATCTCTTCTGATTGTCCCCTAAATTGTCATACTTCCCACAGAAGCCATTGATTTCTGTCATTAAGGGTTAATAATACTACTGAGCAAATTCTGGGTTACTAAATAGAGCACAGTGGAGGGATCATTGTTAATAAAAAAGAGGAGAAAAAAATAATGAGATCTGACCAGTGGTCATGGAGAGTCTCTATTTCCCGATACAAGAGACTGCCTCAAAAAGAAGAGCTTACAAGGGGACATTCCAAGAGATTTAATTTTATACCTCAAAGAAAATTAAAATGCAAAGAAATAAATGATCAAAACGCAAAATTAAAATAAAACATTTATTGCACATATGAGAATGTATTTGATAACTGCAATTACCCACACAAAACTTCAAAAATGAAAATAAACAGGAAACCTGGCTTGCTTAAAGAAAAATGCCTTCCTTCATTGCTACTCTCCATCACTCCTGTTTTCTCTCCTAATATTTAGTGGGTTGCTACTCTATGACCATTCGTCTAGACACACAAGTGCCCTGCAGGAACAAACAGTTCAGTTGTTTTTGGTTGACTTGTAAACGATAACTGCTCAGTGTGTGGTTAAGTGTTAAAGAGAGATAAATACACGGTAGTGTAGCGGAAGGGAAAGAGGAAGCTGGTCAGAGAAGGAAAGAAAACCGTCCCAAAGAGGTGAATGCAGTTTGAGTCTGTCGGAAAAACACAAACAAGAGAAGGGGGCTTTCAAAAAGGCAAAGACCGTTGGAATAGGAAGGAAGGGCACCCCAATGGCAATATTGACAACAGCAGTTCAAACTATGAAACATTGAGTTTATTGCCAGCATTCACTTAGAGCCAGCCTTTTCTAATTTATAGAGGAAAAAAAATAAATGCACCGACTTAATTTTTTCTTTTGCTCAAACATCTGTTGACTGCTAACTTTTGTTTTATCGACAGCGATAGCAATCAGTAAAAGGAGCACAGGAAAATCAAGGAAACAAAGATGAAACAGAAAACACACAATCTAATTCTCACATTTTGTATGCATTTTGAGGGGCAGAGAGCCTCATAAATGTGACACAGGTCCCGAGTATTAGTGAAACGATTATTGTATCTTATGCTAGAACAGAAACGATGAAGGTTAGCTGTTAGTAACAGAAAATCCAGCATAACAAATGGCTAATTCAAGGGGTCATTTTATTTCTCTCTTAACTGGAAACAGGTTTCTGGGCTCCTATGGAAGCAGGCATCTTCTATCCTGTTCTTTGCTTTCTTTGATACATAAGGGTCTACTTTGTGATCTATAACGGCTCCGCCAGTACACAGCAACCAGCCCACAGGAGGAATAAAGAAGGGAAGGAGAATGATGCTCTTAGTCAAGAACACTTCCAGGAAGTTGCACACATCATCTCCGTTTATGCATTATTGGTTCAGACATACTTTAGCTGCAAGAGAAAATCTCTTTATTCCCAGTAGTCAGTAGTCCAGCTACAAAGGAAGGCTCCATTATCACAGAAGAAAGGGCAAACGGATACTGTGGGCATCTAGGTGTCTCAGCTACACAGATTTCGCCTATTTCTAACTTTATATCATCTATAAATTAAGAAATGACATCGACTTGACCCACTTTCTAAAACTGAAGGAAATGCAACAATTTTATGGCATGAAAAGTGAATGTGTCTCTCTGTCTCTACCCTAGCACACCCTCCCACCTAGACCCACACTTTGAAAGATTTACTCCCCTGGTTCTCTTTATTCCCCTTTTCCATTTAAACCACTCAATACTTGCAGAGAGGAGGTAATAATTATAAGAATTATAAGCTGCTCCTTTTCTTTTCTTGCACATATTTTTTCATAGCCTACTACTGAAAGCTGTGTATAATAGTCCTTACAAAACCAGTGCCGGAACACCTGTTTCCAATTTCCAATGTAACTAAATGTGCAGGGCAGACTACATGCATGCCTGATGAGAAGCTCCACTTAACTGATCTTTTCAAGAAAATTATACTGAAGTCATCAGCTACTGAAAACAACAAATGATGCATCCTCATACAAAACACAAGCTGCTTTCAAGTGGAGTTTATGTGGATTCATCCTCTAGCCCCAGGATTATGATAAAATTGATGGATTTTATTCATCTGAAATCAATACATTAATAAGGTTTTGGTTTTATAAATGATATGGTAGATTTTTTTAAAACCACGAACACCTGAGAAGATGTGTTTTTGGCAGGATGCTTTTTTCTCCCACGGGAGGATGACTCAATCACAACTGTCTTTGTGTCTATGTAACCAAGCGCAAAAGAACACCCAGCTCACTGGCCATTTCTTTTTTTTTTTTTTCTTTTCTTTTTTGGTAAAGATTTTATTTATTTATTTGACACACAGAGAGAGATCATAAGTAGGCAGAGAGGCAGGCAGAGAGAGAGGAGGAAGCAGGCTCCCCACTGAGCAGAGAGCTGGATGCGGGACTTGATCCCAGGACCCTGAGATCATGACCTGAGCTGAAGGCAGAGGCTTTAACCTGCTGAGCCACCCAGGTGCCCCATCACTCGCCACTTCAATAACCTAGTCACCTAAGCCTAACCTCTGAACCCACCAGGGCAGAATGAAGGCTTTACAGCTTTTAATCATAGGCCTTTATTTTTCTAAACAGTAGATATCTGTAGATCAAAAAAATCCATTAGACAAGAACAGAATATAAACCTGATTACACACTTAACTAGGTAGAAAAATCCACAGGAAACAAAAAAAAGGGGGGCGGAGGAGGGATGGAGGAAATGAAAAAAAAAAAAATCCCCTCAGCTAAAATATGATTTTCTTAGCCATCTGCAAACATTTACCTCAGCTCTCTCCCATGAATAATATTTTAATGTATATAATTTATTTTTACATTTCTCTGTAAGATATTGCTTTTGGTATTTAAAGGTCTCAACCGTACAGTGTTTTATTCACTAGTACCTTTTTTACATCTCTGTATTATGAAATTCTGTCATACATAGAAAAACAGATTTAAATTTGGCTTTGGGAGTTTGCCATTTCATAAAATTTTCCCTTAGGAGTTTCAGCTAATTAAACAAATGATTGCAAAATACCCACAGTGTCAACTTTGCTGGCTCTTACGACGGGCTAAAGCCAAATTTCAGTCATCTATCTCTACGCATGCTGGCCTCTGCCCGCCACCCCCCACCCCCACTATAAGTACTTACTATGGTAACAACATGTGCTAACAGTGAAGTTTAGGCAGCAAGGAATTCAAAAATTTTAAGAAAACATCAGACAGGTACACATGATTTCAGCATTCATATAGGCATTCAGCAATGGAAATAATTTTCTTTTCATGATAATTTATTTTATTCTGTGCAACAAACATTTTTCTCCCATTCTACAATTTTGAAATTATCTCATGGGTTCAATTATTGCATGGATGTGTTCCTTCTTCTTGAAGACACGGTGTCCTTCTTGTATGGCATATTCTTTGAAACAGATCTGATTTGCCTTTAAAGGGAGGCAAAATGTGCCACCCCAAAATATGCCACTTTGGTATTTGCATTATTTTGAGCTTAAGTCAATCAAGACCTAGCAGACTCAAAAAAAAATATGCCTCCCTTTAACTACCTAAAAGAATTTTTAATTTTTTTAAAGTTTATTTATTTGTTTGAGAGAGAGAGAGAGCATAAATCCGTGAGCACAAGTAGGGGGAGGGGGAGAGGCAGAGGGAGAAGCAGACTCCCTGCAGAGCAGGATCCTGTGATCATGACCTAAGCCCAATGTAGATGCTTAACCACTGAACCACCCAGACACCCCTAAAAGAATTTAGATAGGAGGTCTGCCCAGAAGGTAGGCTAATACCAGAGATAACGTCTTATCTGAAAGACCTTTCTGTTCCGCAAGACAAACATCTGATTACCAAACATCAGCTCTTCTTTGAATCACCCCCTGCCCGTTGAAGCCCCAGGTCCCTATCTTTTCCATAGCTCAGGATGGCATCTAAGCCTCAACTTACTGACTAGCCATTGAGTTACCTATCTTTGGGGGTCTTTGCATATATAAAATTAAATCTGTTTTTTCTTTTGTCAATCTGCTTTACATCAAATTAATGATTAAACCATCCAATAAATACAGAAAAGAAGGGAAGAAAGGAAAATGTTTCTGCCCCTATACCTTCTTCAATTTCTTTTTCTCATTTCCATTCTCAAAATCTCAATCAAGTATGTGGTGTTGACATCATGTTTTGGGTCAATTATAATAAGCAGTTAGCTGAAAAGGTATGGAAAATAGACACTTCAAAAAGAAATTTCTTTAATGGCACAGGCTCCTGTGATCTTGACTTGGAAAATCACCTGAGTATATTTGCAAGGCCTAAGGATGTATATGGAAATTGAAGAAACTACATAATTTATATGCAAATACATAAGTGAGCCTCCAGCTTACTGGAAAGTCCTGGTAGAGACCAACAATTTTTAGTTACGCCTAAGGATTTTCATACTTGAATTTTCAAACGTTTCAGGTTTGAACTGGTATTTTTATTGTTGTCATGGTTGTTTTTGTTTAGGCAAAATGAGAGAGGGAAAAAAAGAAAAGTCTTAGAGGAGGCAAGGTAAGAGGTGAAGAGAGATGTGGGGTGGGGCAGGAGGCTGGCTAATGGCTTGCCTTTCAGGAGAGTGTTAGGTATTCAAAACCTATCCAATGTAAATTTTTAGTTTATACTGATGAAGTACATCTGGCATTTAGTTATTACTCTCCCGTGAGATTAGAGGAAGTTCAAGGAGGAAATCTATATCAGACTTGAATAGGAAAAGGTAAGGAGAAAAGAAAGGGAGGCAAGCAATTCTAAAAGACAAGATCCATCCAGAAGCAGCAGCAATTCTTTCAACGCTTTCCTTCCAAATTCAGATGCAAGTACATGAACATGGACTGTTCCGCAAATTAAATGACTCATTCTTTTAGGGAAACATTCTCATTTCAGGAGGTGACAGCAGGTAAATTTAAGCAAACGACAGCAAACACCTTTATTACAACCTCCCAAAGGCCCTAGCACAGTAGCTAGTAAGATAACACTAGAAAAGAGAAAAGTGAAAATACAGAAGGTCAGTCATATTTGGTCAGATAAAGGAAGGCCATACATAGAGATGTTGATTGACCTCGAAGAGTGAGCTCACACTTAGGTTCCCTAAGAAGTATGCTCAAAATGTGTTATGACCAGTCACAACTGTTAGAGCTTCCCTTTCCCTAATTTGTTAAAAAGCAAGACAACAGGCCCCAAATAGATTTGTTTTTGCTAAGCCCTCCATCACTAAAGGGAGACTTTATTACGGTTTTGGCTCTCCCAGAAGTGAAATCTTAACCCAGTGAAGCAGGAATTGCCTGGTCAGTACTAGGTAGGTAATCTGTCTGATAGACCTTCAAGGTCTATCCTTCAAGGAAAGTCACTTTGCAATAATCAACCCACTATTTTGCCAAATAGAGTTATACCCTTATCTGTGGTTTCTGTTTGTGTGAGGTTGCTAACCCGCCCCTCCCACACCAGTCAGCTGTGGGAAGCAGATGATCCTCCTTCTGACACAATTATCTGAAAGTCGACAACAGCCTAAGCTATGACCGCATCATTCACCTCACTTTACCTTCTCACTTAGGTATTTTATCATCTCACACCATCACAAGCAGGGTGCGTAAAGTACAGTAAGATATTTTGAAAGAGAGACCACATATAAACAACTTATTACAGTATGTTGTGATTTTTCTATTTTATTATTAGTTGCTATTAATCTCTTACTGTGTCTAAAGTTTATCACAGGTATGTGATAGGAAAAAAATAGTGTATGCAGTGTTTAGCACCATCCACCATTTTAGGTTTCTTTTGGGAGAACTACGGTTTCATTTCCTGTTCCTTCTCCCTTCTGTTTGTAGAAGTCTGTCTTTTGTATAGCCCCTTGACGCTCCTTTCTATCTGCTAGATTAGATGCTGTCTGATTTAAACTGGATAAACTCGAATAAACTCTTTTTTTTTAAAATAATGCCTCAGTCTATCTTTTAACATATGTAAACAGAATTTTACATCACTTCATGTGTATTTGTGAAAATTCAATAACATAAACTAGTTAAAGGTTAATTCCTTCCAATAAAAAAGGTAACAACATTATGGCATTACATGAAAACCTAGATTTGCTATTCTCTTGCAGATTGTAATTTTTCATATGTTTTATCTTCAGAACCTATACTAAATCAAAAGCAACCGCCCAATCTAAAAAAAAAAAAAAAAAAAACCTGACAAACTATGGCAATTAAAAAGAAAAAATATTACCACGAGAATAATTTTTCTCATTATTTAATTCAATAATCACCATTTAATTACAAACTTTGTAGTTATATAAAAACAAAGAATACTATGGATACCAAGACACATTTTAAAGCTACCACCAAAAGTATGATAATTTTATTTATTTATTTATTTTTTAAAGATTTTATTTATTCATTTGACAGAGAGAGATCACAAGTAGGCAGAGAGGCAGGCAGAGAGAGAGAGGAGGAAGCAGGCTCTCTGCTCAGCAGGGAGCCTGATGTGGGGCTCGATCCCAGGACCCTGAGATCATGACCTGAGCCAAAGACAGTGGCTTAACCCACTGAGCCACTCAGGTGCCCAAAAGTATAATTTTAAATACTCTAGCACACACTCTTCCTGCTCCATTCCCCTACTACATCCTACCTACCACGTTTCTTTAACAGAAGATCGCTCTCTCAATACAACTCCTTATGTTAAGTGATAGTGAAGGTTACTTTTGTGTTAGTCTCATTGGGATTCAACTCAGATATTTTAAAAGACTGTTACCATGTGCTTTAGGCACTTAGACATAGAAATGAATGCTAGTTAATTTATAGACAGAGCCATTTATTTTTCATTAGATTGAACCAACTCTCTTATCTCTTCTATAATAAAATACAACAAAGGGAAAAGTTAAATGAATCAGCATCTTCAGACTTCTTCTTAAAGATGAAGGACGGAAACCTTTTTTTCACTTTCAACCAGAGAAGTCATAGTTTTTCTTGTGATAAAATTTCATTCCTTAATATAATAGAGCTGATGATTCTTCAACTTTTATACTGCGAGATGTTAGATATGTATTTACGTATTAGAGATCTTTACCTAGAGTTAACCAAATTAAGTAAGTTCTACATGTCCAAATGCAGTTCTAGTTTACTTCATAGAAACAAAATAAAAAGTTTCAACAAATAGAAGAATGGTCTTGAGTTTACCTGCTTGACAATCTTACATTAAACAGAATCCTCAGTAAGACCTATGCTTAACTACCATGAAAAAGCCTATAAAAATTTCCCGTTTATTTCTAAGTTTCCTTTTTTATAGAGCTAGGTTTGTATTGCTCCTGGTAATTAATTTTAAACCACTGTAAACAGACACTTAAAATAGCTCTGCATTTTTCAGAAACTGTTCACAAGGTTCCTTGATTTTAAATTTGATATTTATCTTTATATGTAATCAGATGGTCAAAGTGGTTTACGAACACTTCTTTCCCCCTGTGATGAAATCCAGAAAGTGTAATTATTACTAAATATCATTGCAATGTGGTTCACATTTAGCTCCAGCTTGGGATCTGGGTAACGCGACCCACAGTTATGAGAGTTTGATGGGAAACAATCTTTCTTTATCAACAACAATAAACAACAGAGCCCTAAAGCTTACTCCGAAGTGCATATAAGAGCATCATGACAAATGGAATTCAATTCATGTCATTTCACCTTGAATAACAATGCAATGCCATCCCCCCAAACCCCACCTCTGAGAATTAAGGCCTATTGTGGTGATCTTGGCTGTCTAGAAGCCTATCATGATTTTTATTTTGTAAGTTGTTTCCCAAGAGATACTAGTATTTTGCTGCTTTTGTCCTATCTTTACTCACTATAAAAACAGTATTACGGTTTAGAATTTTTTTCAGAATCCTAGATCTAGCACTTAATAATTGCATAAACTTGGATGAGCTACCTCATCTTCTCTAAGTCTCTGCTTCTTATTTCTATAATGAGGATAATGATACCTCCCTTCCCAAGTGTTCATGAGAATTAGAAATAACCAAATGAAGCACCAAACAGTGTACTAGACTTAAAATTGACATTCAGTCAGTGGTGACCTTTCTTGTTCTTATTTTATTCGCTAATGACATTTCTAATGATATTTCCTAAGTCTTGGATTTCAATTTTTCTTTTATTATTCAGCATTACTCCTATAGTTACAGTTGGATAGGAGCTGAGTAAAAGTCATATTTTAAATTGCATGTTTATAAAGGCAAAGATTTCACATGACAGAATAAATGGAAATCACTACCAATTTTTTATCTTAATCGAGAACATATTAAAAAGTTCCACAGAAGTAAATTTATTTCATGATAAATACAGTCATTTAAAAATGAAATGTTAATAAGTGCTATAATAAGCATTCATGAATAACATTGTTATTCAAGGGAAAATATTAGCATAAGGAAGACATTTGGGTTTTACATTTCTCTTGACTTGAATTATTGGTACTTCAGATTCATATAGTCTTAGAAATGATCAATGTTTTGAATATCACACATTCAGATCTGTTTGGTAAAAGGAACAAGAGACTAAGTTTCATTTAATCATGTAACACTGTCTACTCTAAATCACACAAGAAAAAAGAAAAACTCCAGTGGATTTTATGAAGGAAAGAATGCGCTTAGATTGTTTCCACTTCTACTTGGCTCTATGACTTTGATGATGCTAAAGTCAAAATTATTTGTGTAGCAGCTATGATTTGAACAGTACATACACTAATGAGTTTACATAGCTTGATAGGAATCTTACTACAGAACATTTTTCTCAGCGATCATAGGATTTTGAAACTTTAATGTAATGAATAGTTTTTCTACTGTAGAAGATGAGCAGAGATTAAGTCATTTAATCTATATGAAACTTAAAAAAGGGAACAAATAGAAATAGTGAAAATTCTCAAAAAAATTATGACATTTTTCTTGAGATTGGATATTCTTCAATTTCTGCATATAAATGTATTATTCCCAAATTCCCAGCAGTTAAATGGATCTGATTTAATAATGGTTCTAATTACACCCAAGAGGAAAGTTTCTTACATCTTGGAATTATTCCATTTCTTGCTGAAGTGAAAGCAATTTTACATTTAGTTGCCCTATAGCTTAAAATAGATAGTATATCTCAAAGTTCTCTATTAAATTCATCAAACATCCTATTGGATGATTAGTGTTCAAGGTAAGATATGTAAATATCATTATTTATAGTTTTTTCATTGTGACGATACACACCCTAAATCAATTACAGTTGACCCTTGAACAGCGCAATTCTGAAATGCATAGGTCTACTTCTACACAGCTTTTTTTTTTTTTTTTTTTTTTTTTGATTCGGTACAGTACTGTATGTATTTTCCTTGTGATTTTCTTAGTCACATTTTCTTTTCTCTAGCTTACTTTATTGTAAATGATATAAAATACATATAACAGAAAATGTGAGTGAACTGATTGTTTATATTATTGGTAAGGTTTCTAGTCAACAGTAGGTGATCAGTAGTGAAGTATTTTGGAGGGGTCAAAAGTTATATTCTCAACTGTATGGAGGTCTGGTGGCCCTAGCCCCCATGTTATTCAAGAGTCAACTGTATAATTAGACCATAGGATTCTTCCATATTGCTATTGCAAATGATTGCTATGGCATTTTCCACTCTGTGCTGTTTCATAAAAAACATTTTTTTAAAGATTTTTTTCTCTTATTGACATTTTCTCTTTTCTTATTAAACAGTTAAAATATTAAAAAATATCTGTGCTTTGTCCCTTAGCAGGGGTGAACCCCAGTTTCAGTCTCTTTGATAACTGATACTACTACATGTTTTTTTAAGACAATAAATATAGGTAGAAAAAAAAGACAGTGTTCACCATTGCACATTTTTAGGATGAATCAAGTGCCCTTGCGAGAATTATGCTAGTTTTTAAACATAAAGTATTAGTGTAGCCCATAATTTCCCTACAACTTTTTCAACATGATATATGCTTCTATTCTCAATTCAGCCTTGGCATAACCAGTAAAAATAAAATAAATTTGAGGATAAGGGTACAAATAAATGCATATTTTTTCTTTTAATTTCCAGATGGTAATATTCCTTAGCAGTTTTTACTTTGCACACCAGAAAGCTCAAGATCTTGCCTATAGACACTGCAGAAGCTACATGTGGCTCTGCATCAAGCTGATGATCAGCAAGGTCAGAAAAACAATGATTCTGGACCAGCCAAGTGACTTAAAAACAGGCTCTCCAATAAGGTTCCCGATGATCAAGCTAGATATTTGACACGGCAGATCCAATGAAGCCATGACATATAAATAATGGGAGAAAGGAGAGTGAATTACCAGAAATCCTTCCTTGCCAAGTATCAGACTGGTAGTTTAGTAAAGGCACTGAGGTCTAGTCAGTGTCTAGGGCTTGAATTGGCTCAGGGCTCTCCTACATGAGGCTTGCTCTGCAGGTTTTGGAATATTTTGCTAGCCAAATGAGACTTGCTGCCAGCTCCCCTCTGATTCTAGTTACCCTTGCCCAAGGTTTCAGATCTCTGAAAGAGGCAGTCTTGATCAGTTCATCTCAGGAGCTTGAATCCCTAAAGAGTCTCAGTCAGAGTCACTTGAAGTCACCTTAGTCTGACTTTTCACCAAATAAATCTGAACAATATTTTTGGGGTTGTCATTAAAAGATCATCTGCTCCAACCTGAGTATCTTAGTGAGAACTCCAGTCATTCAAGTCAATGGGAAAGTCTATAAACTAATGTGTCTCTTGACCACTGGTTTCTACAGAGAAGAAATCTGAGGCCGTCAGGTCCATGCCAATTACAAATTTATTAGTGCAGTGAGACTTTGCAATTGAATTCTTCCACAGTACTAGAGCTTTTTAATTTTTCAGGATATTAGGAATACACTCACTGCTATCTCCCACCTAGCATCTTTCCCTTATTTCTCCTTGATGACATTTTTTTTTTCAGTTGTGTAAGACAAACATTCCAAAATGCATGACTTCCTTAAGCATCTAACTCCAAGAAATAAACCAGTCTTCCGCCATGTTGTTTCCAGTGCAAGTGGCACCATTTATCACACTGAACACCAGAACTGAGTGGTAGACAACCAGGTCAGTAATATCATGATATAGGCACAACCTTCTTTTTGGCAGCTCTAGCCTTTCAGATGGTAAAAAAAACAATCCTATTATGGTGTTGGTAGTAATGTAGATTCACTTTCATGCCACCTAAATCTATTATTAGTCCATTAATACTCCCCTGCCTATAACATACAGTTTCTTTCTCATCCGGCAGGTCCAATACTTTTATTGATTATTTAAGAGTCTTTGAGAGTTCCCTCCCCCGAACAATAGTGGGTCTCACCACCACTCTCGTGCTAATATAATTACATAGCACATGAAACATGGAACTAAATGGAACTTTTTTATAGATAATAATTTCAGTCAGAAATCTTCACAAAAACAGCTTTGAAGCTCTAAGAGTGATCTTGAAAACAGACATAGTGAAGTCCAGACTGGATGTTCTCAAGTTCAAAAAAAAAAGGACCAGAAGATTCTGAAGATGACAATAGAGAACACTGGCTTTAAAATCCTATAAAGTAGTAGTTCCTTGGTTCTCTTTTTATTTCCCTCAGGTTCCCTCTCATAAATCTCAGCTTTTCTTTTTTATTCGGTTTCTCTCCTGTACATATCATCCTGTTGACTGGGCCACGGTTGAATATACACTTGTTTATGCTGTCCAATGAAGAAGTATTTTTAGATGGTGGTAAAGAACACACATTTAGGGCAAATATGAACACATATTTAGGGTAAATATGAAATTTACCCTAAACCAAATTTTAAGTATACAGTACAAATTGTTCACTATATGCACACTGTTGTAAAACAGATCTCTAGGGAGAAGTCTTGTTTTGTTTCCCCACCCCTCTCCCAAAAGCATTGTCACTTTACCAACATCGAACTAGAGTTCCTTGGTAAAGGAAACAAAAAAAAAATTTGCACTGTTATTTTGGACAGATGTGTGCATTAACATGTGAAGTTTTATGCCACACGTGGTTCACATTTATCCTTTTTCCAAATTTGATAAATTAAAAAAAATGTTTTATATTTTAAAATCCCAAAAGGATATCAAATTATTTAAATGTGTTGGAAAAAGAGGCCAGTATTAGGAGAAGGAAATTTACAGTAAAAGTGACATGAATGGACCATTCATTTGTATGGCCACTAATTCCATAGGGCAACTGATCATAAATTAAGCGCCTGACATTCAGTAATAGATGATTATATCTGACATAATGAAGTTATAATGGAAGGTGTTCGCACACTGCTTGACTATTAAGTGCCCATTTATTGTCCCTGCACCAGGTGTGATACTGATAGGTCATACAAATCATCCAGAAGAAATGTCAAAATAGGCTCCTTTGCTGATAAAGCACCACACATGTTTATTAATATAGCAGCTTGTCTTAGAACTGGCCCATCTGCTCATTTAAAACAAATCTTTTTCCTATAAATATTTCAAAGTTAAGAGCATGACCACTCATAATAGGTTCAGAGTAGTAGAGATGGAAAGGGGAAAGAAGAGAAAGGAGAACAGCCAGACCTTTAATAACATGTTGTGTTCTCCCTTTTACCTGAGGTACGTTTCACAGAAGAAGAGGTAGGGAGGTCGCTTTTCAAGTGGCATTCGCTTTAGATTAGTGCTGCAGGAGTGTAGGCCGTTGAAAACGGTCCAGGCTCCAGCTGCTGCTGGTGCCAGGTGGGAAATGGTAAATTTCACCAATGTTTTCAAAGTACACATTTCAATAAAGTGCAAAATGAAGTACTCCATTAAGAAATTCTCCAGAGCAGTAGTTCCTAGGCATTTAAACTCATCAGAAAATATTTTAGCTTGGGTAGATTTTATAAAGAAAAATAATACCATAAATTTTTCTTGGGGGCAGTGATTTTACAACTCTGAGGATTCGCTTCTAAACCCATTTTCTCGAAGATACCCTTGTCACATTTTTATATAACAGGAAAAAAAAAAAAAAAAACAACGGAAGCAAAATTTCAATGTTTACCTCCCGTTCTCCTTTTTTAACTTTAAGAAATCACAAGTACAAGGCTACGATATTCTCCATCTGGTATTCTTGGTGTTATACGCTTGCCGAGCAGCCTGTATGTTCTGTGTTCTAACTTCAAGAATGGTTTTATCTAACCAACCAAGGCGTATGCCCTGAGGCGCCCCTCTCAAATGAACACACACATTTGAAATGAAGAAGTACAATTGTTCAAAATAGTGAAACACAGGAAAGGCATGGACCATTTGGTAACTACAGGTGGTTTTCACTCTATAGCCTTGGTTTCATTTATTCATTCATTAAAACCTAAATAAAGTCTGACAGGCATGCCTTTCAGGTTCCAGGAAAGAACTTTATCAGACTCAGTATCACATAAATCCACTAGTCATACTTTTCTAAATAAATTACATCTTGTGATAACTAACCACCTGGTGACCAAAGGGCCAATTCAATTGCTTGTAAAAGGCTAAAGGTCTCAGATACCTTTGAAATTATTATTTTTTTACACCTCCCCGATTTCCAATCATATTTCATGTTACACATATTTTCCAAAAGTTAGTAATAGGTGATCTTTAGTTCAGACATGAACTACGCTTGCTTACAGAACACTATCAACATCCACCCAGTTATCCAAATTAGTAACCCAATAATTACCTCTTATTGCTCTCTTATATCCAGACACCAATCTCACGTTTTACCTACAATAACTATGGTTCCATCATATTTCTTTTACTCCCCTTGCTATTGTCTTTTAGTTTATACTTTCAAGAAACCTTTCTTGAAATAACCTACTAATTCTCTCTGCTCCCAATCCATCCTAAGCATTTCAATCCACATTCTGATGCAAAATAGTTGGATTAATGCCTTCTATGCCTGAAGTTCTTTGTAGTTCCCCGATGATGTCTGTAGTTAGGACACTTAGAACGGCTAGGCTTAGTCCACAGAGGTCTATTACCATCTGAGCTACAAGCCCTCTTCCCAGTTTCTTTTTTCTTAGTTCCTGCCATATCAATGGTGGACAGACACTGAAGCCTCGTCCAGTTCCAAAGGCAGTACAGACTAACCTCACCAAAAGATGAACAGCCTCACAGTCACCAGCCAAGAATCTCAAACAATGCCTATTTTAACAGAATCAATATTCAGCGTGTAGTTTGAGAATTTGATCCTTAAGGGATGAGCAAATGCAGTCTTTTTACTGGTTACATGTTAGGAAATCCTTGTCCTCCCTGCGGGCACTGGAACCCCCCTTCCCCGTAACCCGCCCCCCCCCCCGCCCCCGGCACTGAGTGGAGTCTAGACATGTGTTCCCTCAGCTCCTGCTTCCAAAAGGCTCAGCACTCATTCCCACAGCAGTCTGAATTTGCCTGTTTCCAAATCCGTCAGCTACTTCTGAGAAGTCACACATTACCAAGGAGCTAGTAATGTGGAAAATGGAAGAGACAGAGGGAAGAGAATTTACAGAGAATTTAAGTAGCAAGAGAGAATTCTGTAAATGAAATTTTAAGGAAAGGCCATACCTAAATGATTGGATTTACCTCTCGCTAAGCCATTCTCCACCTTGAGTCATCTTTTAAAAATCAAAATCAGATTAAGTAGTATTCTGTTGTAAAAACCCTTCAGGGGCTTTTAAACCTTCATATCTCTTAAATCCCAACTCCTTTCATGGCCTTCTAGGATAACAAAGACTCTTTGCTTGACCAAACTTTGATTAGGTTCCTGAAACTTCCCTTAGGACCATCTGTACACCTGTGTAAAAGCCAGTTATAGCAAGGAGCCCTACTTACTAAGTTATTTTATTTTTATTTTATTTATTTATTTGACAAACAGAGATCACAAGTAGGCAGAGAGGCAGGCAGAGAGAGAGGAAGGGAAGCAGGCTCCCCACTGAGCAGAGAGCCCGATGTGGAGCTCGATCCCAGGACCCTGAGATCATGACCTGAGCTAAAGGCAGAGGCTTTAACCCACTGAGGCACCCAGGCGCCCCTACTAAGTTATTTTAGCCAGAACCCCCCACACTCCATATCTGATTGCCCTCTGTAGCTGACCAGGTTTCTTATCCTCTACCACCCCCTCAGTGATGTCTGATCACTCTGGCTTGTCCTTAGTGAGAATCCCATCAAGTTAATTCCAGAATCCTCCTGACATTTCCTCTTAGTAACTTTCCATCCAGTGACCTTCCACCCTGCTCCTTGGCTACACAGTCTCACTTATCCATGCTATGCTTGGAGTTGATGCCCATTCTGTACTGAGGTCTCTTTTCCCCTATTGCAAAGGCTCTGGGGCAAAAAAGAAAAAAAAAAATCTGTTTTTACTATTTTAACACTTGCCCATCTCTGTTTTTAATTTGGAAAAAAAAAAAAAAGGTGCATGATCTGAATCTTATGGAAGTACTCTGCCTATATCCTTAGTTCCTATCTCAGTTTGTTCCAGAAAGTAGCATGTCCATTTATGTGATTTTGAAATCATTTTATCACTTTTTGTATTTTATTTTATTCATCATGATAAGTCTATCTTTCTTCCTTTTCCCTTATTTCACACACCCCCTCACCGACCTCCCATCGGGTGACTAACATTTTGTTTTCTATACTTAAGAGTCTGTTTCTTGGGATGCCTGGGTGGCTCAGTCAGTTAAGTGGCTGCTTTCAGCTTAGGTCATGATCTCCAGATCCTAGAATGGAACCCAACATTGGGCTTCTCAGCAAGGCGTCCCCTTCTCTCTCTCTCTCTCTCTCTCTCTCTCTCTCTTCCTCTGCCCTTCCCCATCACTCATTCTCTCTCTCTCTCAAATAAACAAAATCTAAGAAAAAAAATATATGTTTCTTGGCTTGTCTCTCTTTCTTTTTTCTCCTTTGCTCACTTGATTTGTTTCTTAAGTTCCATGAAGATTGAGATCATATGGTACTTGTCTTTTTCCGACTGACTTATTCCCTTAGGACTATACCCTAGTTCTACCCATTTTACTGCAAATGGAAAATTTTTATTCTTTTTTAAGACTGAATAATATTCCCATAATATATATAAAATATAAAATATAAAGTATAAAATACATATAGATATATATATTCCCACCAAAAGTGCAAGAGAGTTCCTTTTTCTCCACATCCTTGCCAATACTTGTTTCTTGTGTTTTTTATTTTAGTCAATCTGACAGGTGTGAAGTGATACATCATTGTAGTTTTGATTTGCATTTCCCTGATGTTAAGTGATTTGAACATCTTTTCATGTACCTGTTGGATATCTGCATGTCTCCTTTGGAGAAATGCCTATTCGTGTCTTCTGCCCATTTTTTAATTGAATTATTTGAAAAGAGAGAGGAACAAAAGAAACAAAATCACTAATGAAAGAGGAAAAATAACAACCAAGATCACAGAAATAGAAACAATTGTAACAGAATGCTATGAAAACCTACGTGCCAACAAATTGTACAATAGAGATGAGATGGTTAAATTCCTAGAAACATAAACTACCAAAATGAATGCAGGAAGAATAGAAAATATGCACAGACTGATTACTAACAATGAAATTGAATCAGTAATCCAAAAATTCCCAAAAAACAACAGTCTGGGAATGGATAGATTTACAGGCAAATGCTACCAAACATCTGAAGAAGAGTTAAAGATTTTATTTATTTGTTTGTTTGTTTGTTTATTTATTTGAGAGAGCATTAGAAGGGCAGGAAGGAGCAAAGGGAGAGGGAGAAGCAGGCTCCTTGTTGAGCAGGGAGCCTGATGTGGAGCTCATTCCCACATCAGGGACCTGAGCCTGCTTCTCCCTCCGAACCTAAGACAGATGCTTAACTGAGCCACTCTTTTTTTTTTTTTTTAAGATTAAAAAAAAATTTTTTTTTGTATTTAAAGAAGAGTTAATACTTATTTCCTCAAACTATTAAAAAAAAAAAAAAAAAAAAAGACAAGAGGAAAGAAAACTTCCAAATTCATTCATTTTATGAAGTCACATCACCTTGATACAAAGCCAGATAAAGACAATACAAAAAAAGAGAGCTATAGGCCAATATTTCTCATGAACATAGATGCAAAATTCCTTAACAAAATATTAGCAAACTGAATCCAACAATACATTAAAAAAAAAAAAAAGATACACCATGATCAATGGGGATTTATTCCAAGGATGCAAAGGTGGTTTAATATTCACAAAACAGTCAACATGATTATATAACACCAGTAAGAAAAAGGACAAAAACCATATGATCATTGTCAAAAAACATTTGACAAAGTACAACATCTATTCATAATAAAAACCCTTTGCAAAGTAGGTCTAGAGGGAACATACCTCAACATAATAATGGCCTTATATGAAAAACCCACAGCTAACATCATAGCCAATGGTAAAAAAAAAAAAAAAAAAAAAAAAAAACTGAGAGATTTTCCCCTACTATCAGGAGCAAAACTGGTCCACTCTTACCATATTTAGTCAACATAGTACTAGAAGGCCTAGACCCAGCAATTAGATAATATTTAAAAAAAAAAAAAAAAAAAGGAGCATCCAAATTAATAAGGAAGAAGTAAAACTCTCACTATTTTCAGAAGACATAATACTATACATGGAAAATCCTGAGATGCCACCAAAAAAAGTACTAGAACTGATAAATGAATTCAGTAAAGTCATGGGATGTAAAATTATGTACAGGAATCTGTTGGATTTCCTATATGCTAATAATGAAGCAGCATAAACTGAAATTAAGGAAAGAATCCCAGGGGTGCCTGGGTGGCTCAGCAGGTTAAGCATCCAACTCTTGGTTTCAGCTGAGGTCACGATCTCAGGGTTGTGAGATCGAGCCCCACGTCAGGCTCCATACTCTGCACCATATCTGTTTGGGATTCTCTCTCCCTCTTCTTTTGCCCCTCCTCTACCTCAAAATACATAAATAAATCTTAAGGGAAAAAAAAAAAAGAAAAAGAAAACAATCCCATTTACAATTGTACCAAATCAATAAATGAACTTAACAAACAATGTAAAGGACCTATATTCTGAAAACTATAAAACACTGATGAAAAATTTCAAGACAGTACAAAGAAATGGAAAGACATTCCATGCTCATGGGATAGAAGAATGAATATTGTTAAAATGTATATATTACTCAAAGCAATCTACAGATTTGTTATAATCCTTATCACAATACCAGAAGCATTTTTCACAGAACTAGAACAAATAATCCTAAAATTTGTATGGAACCAAAGAAGATCTTAAATAGCCAAAGCAATCTTGAAAAAGAAAAACAAAACTGGAGGCATCACAATTCCAGATATTCAGTTATAATACAAGGTGGTAGTAAAATTAAAACAATATGATGATGACATGAAAACAGACGTATAGATCAATGAAGTAGAATAGAAAACCCAGAAATAAACCTATGATTATATGGTCGATTAATCTTTGACAAAGGAGGAATGAATATACGATGGGAAAAAGTCTCTTCAACAAATGATGTTAGGAAAACTGGACAGCCACATGTAAATAATGAAATTGGATCAACTTCTTTCACCATACAGAAAAATAAACTCAAAAGGGACTAAAGACCTAAATGTGACACCTGAAACCATAAAAATCCTTGAAGAGAGTACAGACAGTAATCTTTTTGACAGAGGCTGTAGCAACATTTTTCTAGATAGGTCTGCTGAGGCAAGGGCAACAAAAGCAAAAATAAACTACTGGAACTATATCAAAATCAAAAGTTTCTGCACAGTGAAAGAAACAATCAATAAAACTAAAAGGCAACCTACTGAATGAGAGATTTTTCAAATGACATATCTGATAAAGGGTTAGTATCCAGAATATATAAAGAACAGATACAACTCAGTATGCAACTCACCTTCATTCTTCAGAGTTCAGCTCAATAATCATATTCCTAGAGTGGTTTTTCTTTCTCTTTTCTCTTCTTTTTTTTTTTCTAAAGATTTTTATCTATTGGGGTGCCTGGGTGGCTCAGTGGGTTAAAGCCTCTGCCTTTGACTCGCGTCATGATCCCAGGGTCTTGGGATCAAGCCCCACGTCAGGCTCCCTGCTCAGCAGGGAGCCTACTTCCTCCTCTCTCTCTGCCTGCTTCTCTGCCTACTTGTGATTTCTGTCTGTCAAATAAATAAATAAAATCTTAAAAAAAAAAGATTTTTATCTATTTATTTGAGAGAGAGATAGCAAGAGAGAGCACAAGCAGGGAAGAGAGGGAGAAGTAGCTTTCCTGAAAGCAGGAATGCCAGCATGGGGCTCGATACCAGGACCCTGAGATCATCACCTGAGCCAAAGGCACATACTTACCTGGCTGAGCCATCAAGGTTCCCCTAGAGTGGTTATTTTTGACCATCCACCTTATATCTCTCTTTTACCTCTAACCATAACCCATTCCTAATCTTATTTCTGTAATATATAATTGACCTATTGTTGACTTTCTCCAATACAAGGTAAAGCCCATGAGGACAAACATCTTTCCGTTCTTGTGTCTCACTGCATTGCCAGTCCCCTGTAAAGTATATGGCAAATAGTTGGCATTCAGTATAGTACTGCCACAGCAGAATTAATTTTACTTAAATTCAACTATATACATTCTGAAAGCCATTTGGGAAAATTTTTCATTTGGCATTTTAATCAATGAGCCCTTGGCCATGAGTGAAAGGATGATAGGGAGAGTTTCTTCAGTTCTACGGTTCCCCACGCTGTTCATCAAATAAGTATCACCACAGACAAAAAGGGGTTTAGGTATTAAACTCACTGCTAGGTATACTGTATTTTGTGGATAGTTTAGAGGATTTCTGAAGGTGGGCTTTGTTTTTTGACCTTGCTTACTAACTTCAGAATCTAACCCATGCGTAAGATGTAATCACTTAGAAAATACTTGTTGAGAGGGGCCTGGGTGACTCGGTGGGTTGAGCCGCTGCCTTCGGGCCCGGGTCATGATCTCGGGGTCCTGGGATCGAGTCCTGCATTGGATTCTCTGCTCAGCAGGGAGCCTGCTTCCCTTCCTCTCTCTCCGCCTGCCTCTCTGCCTACTTGTGATCTCTGTCAAATAAATAAAATCTTTAAAAAAAAAAAAATTCTTTTTGAACACTGACTGAAAGTTAGTCTTTTGGAAGAGCACTGAAAAAAAGCTGATCTATAGATTTTTGTTTGATACATGTTTGAAATTATACACTCACAGAAAAAAACTGGTTATTTTTTTTTAAAAGATTTTATTTATTTATTTGACAGAGAGATATCACAAGTAGGCAGAGAGGCAGGCAGAGAGAGAGAGAGAGAGAGGAGGAAGCAGGCTCCCCGCTGAGCAGAGAGCCCGATACGGGACTCGATCCCAGGACCCTGAGATCATGACCTGAGCCGAAGGCAGTGGCTTAACCCACTGAGCCACCCAGGTGCCCCCAAAACTGGTTATTTTTAATACAATACTGTATTATAATTAAGTTGGTAAGATTTAAGGAGGATAAGAACATTGTAAACTCTCTTGAGGTCTTACTGATCTTAGCATGTATGAGCTACACTGAGTCTTAGACTAGAACAATAAAGACTGCTGCTATATTATACTGAGCAATATTTACATAAGCATTTTATATGGTAAGAAAGGACTTTCACATATAATATCATATTTAGTATTTGATACTTAAACAAATTTGGGAAATAGGTGGTTGTTGTGGTGGCGATGAGATTTTTCCGTGATCATATAGTTAGCCACCTGGGGTGGAGTTAGCAGATTAAATGCAAGCATTAGTATTTAAACCGTATACTTTCGTGTGATTCCATCTAGGAGAATGTGATGCCAAATTTAACAGGAGCACCTGCTCCAGTAAGGGAACCTGTTTTTCCCTGGATTCTTAAGAACTGGAAGTAACTGGGGTGCCTGGGGGGCTGTCAGTTAGAGTGGCTGTTTTCAGCTCAGGTCGTGGTCTCGGGATCCTGGGATCGAGTCCTGCATCCAGCTCCTCATTCAGTGGGGAGCCTGCATCCCCCTCTCCCGCTAACCCTGGTTGTGTTCTCTCTGTCAAATAAATGGGTAAAATCTTAAAAAAAAAAAAAAAAAAAAAAAAAAAAACGTACTGGAAGTAATTGCTAGACCCAGAGATACAGCTAACAAAGAAAAAAGTGCTTCTCAATACACATTGAGGGAGCTGAGTACCTCTTAGTGTGAAGGTAACACCATTTGGGGTGTTACAGGATGAATAATTGCCAAAGTCAACACTTCCCATAGAGAAGAATACGCTTTTTAGGAGCTGAGGAAACAAGATCCTCATTCACCAATAGTGACGTGTAAGGGAATGTTATGCTGGTAACAGTCCCAACCCTTACTGTCCTTACTGTCCGGCATATAAATGTATCTTTAGAGAAAAGAGATCTTGGGTGCCTGAGCGGCTCAGTAGGGTCCTGCGATCGAGCCCCACATCGGGCTCTCTGCTCAGCAGGGAGCCTGCTTCCTCCTTCTCTCTCTGCCTGCCTGCCTCTCTGCCTACTAGTGATCTCTGTCTCCCAAATAAATTAATAAAATCTTAAGAAAAAAAAAAAGATATTTATCTAATCTTAGGCAATTGACTTTAAGAGTGAAAGATACTCTAAAATTCAAGGATTTATCCTATATAAATTTTACCGTGCTGTCTTTTCAATCGATTGTGAAGTAAGAATAACTACACTAAAGATACTCCTGAGAGGCATGGGTGTGTGTGTGTGAGTCCATATGTGTGTGAGTCCATGGGAGAATCAGAACTTTGCAGCTGTGACCATTCCGTAGGTAGAGATAAGGATGATTGTTCCATTCGGAAATCAAAACCTCCTCCGGCACCCCAGCCCCGGCTTTGGTAGTAGCAGTCAACACATTTATCGGCTAGCTGTCTCCTCCAGGCAACAAGTTAACTGATTTTTAGTGTACTGGTATAAAATTATTTTCTGGTGATTACACAAATAATAACCATTTGTGGGAGAGAACACTGAAAACTATAGAAATGGGGATATTTTATCACAATGCCTGACTTCTTTTTTTTATGGTATGATTTTCCATACTTCTTTTGAGAGAAACAATAAGATATTTTATGAAAAGAGCAAAAAGTAATAGTGTAACACTACAACGAAGGTATTTTATTTTATGGAAAAAGACAATGGACACATAAAAAACTTATTGGTAACTGTGTAGTAAACAGTAAAGTGTTCACACTTGTGCCTTATTGTTTTCTTAAGATGACTAATAGAGATGGTGAGGAATTTTCTTTAAAATACTACACTATAAAAAAAATAAGATACTATACTATGGATAGTTAGATCTCCCAATCCCTTCTTGGTAATATGTTTCATTAATAATTACATGCTATAGTATATTGTTTTAGAAATTAAATCATGATCCTTACTGTATAAATGAAAAAATGACAAAGTAGAATTTTTACAGGTTTCTGGGTTTGAATCCTGGGTCCAATGTTTAATACTTAATCTGACCTTTATGAAGTTAAAGAAACTTTCTATGGCTCAATTTTTTTCATTCACAAAATTATAATAATACTACCTGCTTCATGAAATTACTAAAATTAATAATCCATATCATGTACTCCAAATAGAACCAGGCACAAATGTTAATTATAAATACTGAACATTCATACCATGTCCACTCAAAAGTAATGTGTTTGGGCGCCTGGGTGGCTCAGTGGGTTAAGCCGCTGCCTTCAGCTCAGGTCACGATCTCAGGGTCCTGGGATTGAGTCCCATATCGGGCTCTCTGCTCAGCAGGGAGCCTGCTTCCCTCTCTCTCTCTCTGCCTGCCTCTCTCTCCATCTACTTGTGACCTCTCTCTGTCAAATAAATAAATAAAATCTTAAAAAAAAAAAAAGGTTTAAAAAAAAAAAAAAAGTAATGTGTTTATTGGAATATTCAGAAGAATATTATGATTGGTTTTCTACCATAATTGGGAGAAAGAGGATCATGTGGGTAAATTTCAGTTTGAATGTCAGATTTAAAGATAAATGTTAACTATTATAATTTTTATTACTATTATTATCAACTACCAATAGCTTGCTATAAGACGTTGTGGCATTCAAAAAAAGCTAAATATTTTCTCTCTGAACAAGATAAAGCAGATACACCCCTATCTTTCCAAATACAAATAAAAGCCACGAAAAACAAAGAGTAATCAGTCCCGGAACTTAAAGAAGCAATCTTAGGAGAGCTGGGCCAGTGAGCAATCTCTGGAGGGCAGAGGGTACTGGGAATGGGGGGTTCGTGGGGAGGTGTGAAGTTCAAAGAACTGAACCCTGGTCAGAGCTGCTTAGATCCATCCTACTTCCAGAGATTTTCCTTTGCCTTGAGCAACAGACTCCACAGAGGAAATGTCATACTCAAGTCAAGGATCATTATCACTGGATCTACCATCAGCCACCCTGAACCTGAAAGAGGTTGTTCAGATCACAACAGTATCAATTCTCTATTTAATGTCCTCTAAGTACTAAGAATATAACTTCCGTGAGCCAATGTGGAAGTAGAATTCAAACAAACTCTATCTTCCTTCTCATTCAGGTTCACTGGGAGGCTACCAGGACAAGATGACCAAGAACCTACTGTAAAAAACTAGTGGGTCAAGCTACTTTCTGGAATAATTCTTCTCAACATATGAATTATATACCACAAGGAACCTGCAGGATTGTGCTACATTGTTTCAAATGATAAACGTTGGCTTTTAAATACTGACTTTTATTTGTAAATTATATTGTAATTTACAAAGCCTTCATACTTCATACTGAATAAAAAATATATTTTACCATTAAGTTTAGCATTTAATTCCAATTAAATCAACCCAATTTCATGTATTACTATAGTAGGCCTGAAGCTAGAAATACAATAATGACCAGTAAGTCTGAATGAAAAAGTGGCAGGATCCTTGTAAAATGAAATGAGATAATGCATATAAAATAGTTTTTCCTGTGTCCGACACAAGATATGTACTTAATGAATGGGAATGGTATTTACCATTAATATTAACAAGTTAACAAGTTCTATCTTGTTCTATCTTGCAGGTGTTCTCAGTATACTTTAAATAGTAAAAAAAAATGTTTGGCATTTAAAAGTATAGAAAAAGCATGTTTATTTAACATGGTCAAAGCAATTTGTTATATGCAAGTTTCATTTTTATTCCCTTGGGTTAAGGGTGGATAAAACTAGGAAATTTTGTTCTACCATATAATGTCTGCTAATAAGATAAGTTAGAAAAATACTGCTATAGATTACTAAAAAATAGGCCCAGAGACTCCTCAATAAGAATGCCAGATGTCTTGTTCTTATTTTATTTTAATCAATTTCAAATGTTTTTATATTCCACTCGATAGTGTCATGTGCTAATGTCTCTAATTTGTGATGCTAAATCTTTGGCTACAGCCTATTTTTAATATAGACACACCAGGCAGGACCATCTGTTTATTTTGAACTTTAAAAAATATTTTCAATGTGGATTTGCTGAATGTAATTCAATTTGCACATGAAACTTAATGCCTGGCATTATTCTAGTTCATTGATTATGTGCCAATGGAACCATATTTATATTACTCAGTTTATTATAGCAAATAAAAAAAGACCTAAAAAATAGATGTAGTTTTTCAAATGTGCCCAAATATTTTAGCTTTTTTCCCCCTGAGTATAAATTGTAACTGTTAACAAATTAGCAAATACATAAATTTGTATTTAGCGTTAGACTTCTAATTAAATGTAAGATCTTACCTAAAGAAAGATTATACAAAATAGATACAAACTGTTTTCACCAGCATTATTACTAGTGGTTTACTACATTGGAAGGTGGAGAGTTATCGGTAACTGTTAAAACTTTTTATACAGCAGAACATCATAAATATCATTCTTAGTAATATAAATGGAGGACAGTCTTCAGAAGAGAATTTTTTTTTTTTATGGGTTATTGACAGGAATTTATTTAACTTGAATTACTAGTGATGTTATGAAGGATTCCTAGGTTGGGTTCTATAATAGCCAAGGGTGTCACAAAATTATACAGAAAAAGAATGAAGCAAAACAACATCAAAAACAAAACTATAAAGTCTCAACTCAAGGGTATGCCTCAACTGATACATTGGAGTCTCAAATAATATATACTTCTGCTTAGGATTCTGATTCAGCTCCCAATGCAAATTCCTGCCCAAGCACCTTCATTGAGTCAGTCTGCCTGTAATATAGACATAACACTGGCGGGGAGGGGTTTTGCATTTGAGTAGTTAGGAGGCAAAATAAAGCTCAGGGAGAAAATATAGTTGGTGAGAACACACGACCTTCAGAACTGCAACTCTTTTTTTTTTTTTTTTTAAAGATTTGTATTTATTTATTTATTTGACAGAGATTACAAGTAGACAGAGAGGCAGTCAGGGAGAGGAGGAAGCAGGCTCCCTGCTGAGCAGAGAGCCCGACGCGGGACTCGACCCCAGGACCCTGAGATCATGACCTGAGCCGAAGGCAGCGGCTTAACCCACTGAGCCACCAGGCACCCCAAGAACTGCAACTCTTAATGAGTCCTGCTAAGAACTCCAATGTGCTTACTTACAAATCTGCTACAAAACTACCAAAAACTAGTTTTTCATTTCCCAATTATAATATAAAAAATGGGAACTATGTCTCAAAAGCATGTAACATATTTGCATACAGAAATATATAATCAATCCCATTAAACTAACTAGAAAATGATATAAAAACTTGCTTTAATAATGAAAGGTTCAAAAATAATGGTGGTGCTAGATGAGGGATTTTTTTAAAGCTCTGATTAATGAGACATATGGCAAGAAAAATTACTATAATGGTGAATGCTGATTCAGGATCTTATTTTTATTAAGTAGTTTATAGTGAGGGCTGTGACTATTTTTCTATTTATAGTGGCAGCTCTGGTTAATTACCTTGTAATGTATTGTGACATTAATGCACCAGTAAACTATTGGAATTTATACCCCTATTCAGTAATAAAATCTGTAAATTGAAGAATGCATATAAAGCTATCACAGGCATAAATTATGTAACCAAATGCCACATATGATCACATTAGATTTAAAGAACAGAATCTCTCAAATCTACTCATCAGTGGGTAAGTTCTACAGAATTTAAAAACTGCTGCTACTTTGAAATGCAGATTACAAATTTTATTCAAGGCTATTCGGTAAACTGCTACTACATTTTCTATATGGTTACTAAGAGCATGTTGGTCTAAAATGCACAGTACTAAAGAAGAAACATGTTATGACAAACAAATGCATCAATGTCATATGTTTTCCCTAAAGAAAGGATAGAAAATAACGAAGTCAAGACAATTGAAAGGAGGGAGAATAGTGACATGTGGACTAAAATCAAAATGATTCTTAAATGATAAAGAATTTGAGGGAGCAAAAAAAAAAAAGAGAAAATGTGACAAAAATATGATGTTTTGGAAATATGCTTGCTTAATTGTTTTTCAGAACTGAGTTTTACAACACAATTCCAAAGTTACCAATAATTAGTTCACTATCTCAAATATTCAAAGACTGGACTCGAGTCAAGATGGCGGAGAAGTAGCAAGCTGAGACTGCTTCAGCTAGCCGGAGATCAGCTAGATAGCTTATCTAAAGATTGCAAACACCTGAAAATCCATCGGCAGATCGAAGAGAAGAAGAACAGCAATTCTGGAAACAGAAAAACAACCACTTTCTGAAAGGTAGGACCGGCGGAGAAGTGAATCCAAAGCGACGGGAAGATAGACCCCGGGGGGAGGGGCCGGCTCCCGGCAAGCGGCGGAGCAACCGCGCACAAAATCAGGACTTTTAAAAGTCTGTTCCGCGGAGGGACATCGCTCCAGAGGCTAAACCGGAGCGAAGCCCACGCGGGGTCAGCGTGGCCTCAGGTCCCGCAGGGTCACAGAAGGATCGGGGGTGTCTGAGTGTCGCAGAGCTTGCGGGTATTGGAACGGGAAAGCCGGCTACAGAGACAGAGCCGACAGTAAGCTCGCAGCTCCGTGTTACCTTGAACCGGTCGCAGGCTCGGTGAGCTCGGAGCGCGGCCGGAGGTCAGGCAGACGGGAGTAACTGGGCGCTGTTCTCTGAGGGCGCACTGAGGAGTGGGGCCCTGGGCTCTCGGCTCCTCCGGGCCGGAGACCAGGAGGCCGCCATTTGTATTCCCGTCCTCTGGAACTCTACGGAAAGCGCTCAGGGAACAAAAGCTCCTGAAAGCAAACCCGAGCGGATTACTCACCCCGGCCCCGGGTAAGGGCGGTGTAATTCCGCCTGGGGCAAAGACACTTGAAAATCACTACAACAGGCCCCTCCCCCAGAAGATCAACAAGAAATCCAGCCGAGACCAAGCTCACCTACCAAGGAGTGCGGTTTCAATACCAAGGAGAGCAGCAGAATTCCAGAGGAGGAGAAAGCCAAGCACGGAACTCATGGCTTTTTTCCTGTGATTTTCTTTAGTCTTGCAGTTAATTTAATTTTTTCTTTTTCATTTTTTTTTTTTTTTTCTCGCCTTCGGGTAAAATTTTTTTTTTTTTTTAACTGTTACCTTTTTCTTTTTTAACGATTTTTTACTAGTTTATCTAATATATATATATATTTTTTTTACATTTTTCTTAGGTGTTTTCTTTTTTTAAAAAAAATTCTTTTCTTTTTTTTTTTTTTTTTTTTTTTTTTTCTTTTTTCTTTCTTCCTTTTTGAACCTCTTTTTATCCCCTTTCTCCCCACTCACGATTTTGGATCTCTTCTAATTTGGCTAAAGCATATTTTCCTGGGGTTGTTGCCACCCTTTTAGTATTTTACTTGCCCCTTCATTTACTCTTATCTGGACAAAATGACAAGACGTAAAAATTCACCACAAAAAAAAGAACAAGAGGCAGTACCGAAGGCTAGGGACCTAATCAATACAGACATCGGTAATATGTCAGATCTAGAGTTCAGAATGACAATTCTCAAGGTTCTAGCCGGGCTCGAAAAAGGCATGGAAGATATTAGAGAAACCCTCTCGAGAGATATAAAAGCCCTTTCTGGAGAAATAAAAGAACTAAAATCTAACCAAGTTGAAATCAAAAAAGCTATTAATGAGGTGCAATCAAAAATGGAGGCTCTCACTGCTAGGATAAATGAGGCAGAAGAAAGAATTAGTGATATAGAAGACCAAATGACAGAGAATAAAGAAGCTGATCAAAAGAGGGACAAACAGCTACTGGACCACGAGGGGAGAATTCGAGAAATAAGTGACACCATAAGACGAAACAACATTAGAATAATTGGGATTCCAGAAGAAGAAGAAAGTGAGAGGGGAGCAGAAGGTATACTGGAGAGAATTATTGGGGAGAATTTCCCCAATATGGCAAAGGGAACAAGCATCAAAATTCAGGAGGTTCAGAGAATGCCCCTCAAAATAAATAAGAATAGGCCCACACCCCGTCACATAATAGTAAAATTTACAAGTCTCAATGACAAAGAGAAAATCCTGAAAGCAGCCCGGGAAAAGAAGTCTGTAACATACAATGGTAAAAATATTAGATTGGCAGCTGACTTATCCACAGAGACCTGGCAGGCCAGAAAGAGCTGGCATGATATTTTCAGAGCACTAAACGAGAAAAACATGCAGCCAAGAATACTATATCCAGCTAGGCTATCATTGAAAATAGAAGGAGAGATTAAAAGCTTCCAGGACAAACAACAACTGAAAGAATTTGCAAATACCAAACCAGCTCTACAGGAAGTATTGAAAGGGGTCCTCTAAGCAAAGAGAGAGCCTACAAGTGGTAGATCAGAAAGGAACAGAGACCATATACAGTAACAGTCACCTTACAGGCAATACAATGGCACTAAATTCATATCTCTCAATAGTTACCCTGAATGTGAATGGGCTAAATGCCCCTGTCAAAAGACACAGGGTATCAGAATGGATAAAAAAACAAAACCCATCTATATGTTGCCTCCAAGAAACACATTTTAAGCCCGAAGACACCTCCAGATTTAAAGTGAGGGGGTGGAAAAGAATTTACCATGCTAATGGACATCAGAAGAAAGCAGGAGTGGCAATCCTTATATCAGATCAATTAGATTTTAAGCCAAAGACTGTAATAAGAGATGAGGAAGGACACTATATCATACTCAAAGGGTCTGTCCAACAAGAAGATTTAACAATTTTAAATATCTATGCCCCCAACGTGGGAGCAGCCAACTATATAAACCAATTAATAACAAAATCAAAGAAACACATAAACAACAATACAATAATAGTAGGGGACTTTAATATTCCCCTCACTGAAATGGACAGGTCATCCAAGCAAAAGATCAGCAAGGAAATAAAGGCCTTAAATGACACACTGGACCAGATGGACATCACAGATATATTCAGAATATTTCATCCCAAAGCAACAGAATACACATTCTTCTCTAGTGCACATGGTACATTCTCCAGAATAGATCACATCCTCGGTCCTAAATCAGGACTCAACCGGTATCAAAAGATTGGGATCATTCCCTGCATATTTTCAGACCACAATGCTCTAAAGCTAGAACTCAACCACAAAAGGAAGTTTGGAAAGAACCCAAATACATGGAGACTAAAGAGTATCCTTCTAAAGAATGAATGGGTCAACCGGGAAATTAAAGAAGAATTGAAAAAAATCATGGAAACAAATGATAATGAAAATACAACGGTTCAAAATCTGTGGGACACAACAAAGGCAGTCCTGAGAGGAAAATATATAGCGGTACAAGCCTTTCTCAAGAAACAAGAAAGGTCTCAGGTACACAACCTAACCCTACACCTAAAGGAGCTGGAGAAGGAACAAGAAAGAAACCCTAAGCCCAGCAGGAGAAGAGAAATCATAAAGATCAGAGCAGAAATCAATGAAATAGAAACCAAAAAAACAATAGAACAAATCAACGAAACTAGGAGCTGGTTCTTTGAAAGAATTAATAAAATTGATAAACCCCTGGCCCGACTTATCAAAAAGAAAAGAGAAAGGACCCAAATAAATAAAATCATGAATGAAAGAGGAGAGATCACAACTAACACCAAGGAAATACAAACTATTATAAGAACATACTATGAGCAACTCTACGGCAATAAATTTGACAATCTGGAAGAAATGGATGCATTCCTAGAAACATATAAACTACCACAACTGAACCATGAAGAAATAGAAAGCCTGAACAGACCCATAACCAGTAAGGAGATTGAAACAGTCATTAAAAATCTCCAAACAAACAAAAGCCCAGGGCCAGACGGCTTCCCGGGGGAATTCTACCAAACATTTAAAGAAGAACTAATTCCTATTCTCCTGAAACTGTTCCAAAAAATAGAAATGGAAGGAAAACTTCCAAACTCATTTTATGAGGCCAGCATCACCTTGATCCCAAAACCAGACAAGGATCCCACCAAAAAAGAGAGCTATAGACCGATATCCTTGATGAACACAGATGCGAAAATACTCAACAAAATACTAGCCAATCGGATTCAACAGTACATTAAAAAGATTATTCACCACGACCAAGTGGGATTTATTCCAGGGCTGCAAGGTTGGTTCAACATCCGCAAATCAGTCAATGTGATACAACACATCAATAAAAGTAAGAACAAGAACCATATGATACTCTCAATAGATGCTGAAAAAGCATTTGACAAAGTACAACATCCCTTCCTGATCAAAACTCTTCAAAGTGTAGGGATAGAGGGCACATACCTCAATATCATCAAAGCCATCTATGAAAAACCCACCGCAAATATCATTCTCAATGGAGAAAAACTGAAAGCTTTTCCGCTAAGGTCAGGAACACGGCAGGGATGTCCATTATCACCACTGCTATTCAACATCGTACTAGAGGTCCTAGCCTCAGCAATCAGACAACAAAAGGAAATTAAAGGCATCCAAATCGGCAAAGAAGAAGTCAAATTATCACTCTTCGCAGATGATATGATACTATATGTGGAAAACCCAAAAGACTCCACTCCAAAACTGCTAGAACTTATACAGGAATTCAGTAAAGTGTCAGGATATAAAATCAATGCACAGAAATCAGTTGCATTTCTCTACACCAACAGCAAGACAGAAGAAAGAGATATTAAGGAGTCAATCCCATTTACAATTGCATCCAAAACCATAAGATACCTAGGAATAAACCTAACCAAAGAGACACAGAATCTATACTCAGAAAACTATAAAGTACTCATGAAAGAAATTGAGGAAGACACAAAGAAATGGAAAAATGTTCCATGCTCCTGGATTGGAAGAATAAATATTGTGAAAATGTCTATGCTACCTAAAGCAATCTACACATTTAATGCAATTCCTATCAAAGTACCATCCATCTTTTTCAAAGAAATGGAACAAATAATTCTAAAATTTATATGGAACCAGAAAAGACCTCGAATAGCCAAAGGGATATTGAAAAAGAAAGCCAACGTTGGTGGCATCACAATTCCGGACTTCAAGCTCTATTACAAAGCTGTCATCATCAAGACAGCATGGTACTGGCACAAAAACAGACACATAGATCAATGGAACAGAATAGAGAGCCCAGAAATAGACCCTCAACTCTATGGTCAACTAATCTTCGACAAAGCAGGAAAGAATGTCCAATGGAAAAAAGACAGCCTTTTCAATAAATGGTGCTGGGAAAATTGGACAGCCACATGCAGAAAAATGAAATTGGACCATTTCCTTACACCACACACAAAAATAGACTCAAAATGGATGAAGGACCTCAATGTACGAAAGGAATCCATCAAAATCCTTGAGGAGAACACGGGCAGCAACCTCTTCGACCTCTGCCGCAGCAACATCTTCCTAGGAACAACGCAAAAGGCAAGGGAAGCAAGGGAAAAAATGAACTACTGGGATTTCATCAAGATCAAAAGCTTTTGCACAGCAAAGGAAACAGTTAACAAAATCAAAAGACAACTGACAGAATGGGAGAAGATATTTGCAAACGACATATCAGATAAAGGACTAGTGTCCAGAATCTATAAAGAACTTAGCAAACTCAACACCCAAAGAACAAATAATCCAATCAAGAAATGGGCAGAAGACATGAACAGACATTTCTGCAAAGAAGACATCCAGATGGCCAACAGACACATGAAAAAGTGCTCCATATCACTTGGCATCAGGGAAATACAAATCAAAACCACAATGAGATATCACCTCACACCAGTCAGAATGGCTAAAATCAACAAGTCAGGAAATGACAGATGCTGGCGAGGATGCGGAGAAAGGGGAACCCTCCTACACTGTTGGTGGGAATGCAAGCTGGTGCAGCCACTCTGGAAAACAGCATGGAGGTTCCTCAAAATGTTGAAAATAGAACTGCCCTATGACCCAGCAATTGCACTATTGGGTATTTACCCTAAAGATACAAATGTAGTGATCCAAAGGGACACATGCACCCGAATGTTTATAGCAGCAATGTCCACAATAGCCAAACTATGGAAAGAACCTAGATGTCCATCAACAGATGAATGGATCAAGAAGATGTGGTATATATACACAATGGAATACTATGCAGCCATCAAAAGAAATGAAATCTTGCCATTTGCAACAACATGGATGGAACTAGAGCGTATCATGCTTAGCGAAATAAGTCAAGCAGAGAAAGACAACTATCATATGATCTCCCTGATATGAGGAAGTGGTGATGCAACATGGAGGCTTAAGTGGGTAGAAGAATAAATGAAACAAGATGGGATTGGGAGGGAGACAAACCATAAGTGACTCTTAATCTCACAAAACAAACTGAGGGTTGCCGGGGGGAGGGGGTTGGGGAGAAGGGGGTGGGATTATGGACATTGGGGAGGGTATGTGATTTGGTGAGTGCTGTGAAGTGTGTAAACCTGGTGATTCACAGACCTGGGGATAAAAATATATGTATATAAAAAATATATGTATATAAAAAAAAAAATAATAAAAAAAAAAAAAAAATAAAATAAAATAAAATGCTGGGAAAAAAAAAAAAAAAAAAAAAAAAAAAAAAAAAAAAAAAAAATATTCAAAGACTAATCACTGTATGTATATATGTATATATATATATGTGTGTGTGTGTGTGTGTGTGTGTATGTTTAAATATATATAAAAGTACCAACTTTTAATCCAAAATATTTCAGATTAGAACCGAATAAAATGGTAAAATATCTGAAGCAATCTGATGTGTTACTATATGTTAGTTAATATTTTCTATTGATAAGTTTCCTGTGCTAATATTGGTAACTATATTGATAACATTTTAAATGTCATTGTTTTGTATTACTACTTGGATGAATGTCAGAAAATTAAATATGATTTTTCTATTAAAGTACAGGTCTATAAAATGCATAAGGAATTAATGTGTAAAGCGATAATTCCTAAAACATTAACACACATGAAGACTAGTAGAAATTGGTACAGAAAGAGAAAGTAAGAAAATATATATAGAGAGAGACATAGTAATATCTAGACAGATGTTTCATATTCTCAATATGTATATAATTACAAGAGAAAAAGAAAAAGGAAAGCTGAAATGGTTAGCTAATGTTAATTTTTAGGGAGTTCAAAGTATATCGTTCTATATCTCACAAAAAAGCATTAAGTGGAGCTAGAATTCCATTTTATTTAAAGAACTTGATGTATTATTTTATAAATTCATATAAAAATGCAACATACATGAGAAATTCTCTCTCTGCTTATAGATATAGACATATGTGGAGTTTGTTTATACAATTTGACTGCGTGCAAGTATAAGCAGAAGTATTCAGTATATTTATAAATAACAAATGAAGATCAAGGGTGACAGTTGAAAGTTGAAAGGAAATACTCAGTGGTTGCAAAATAATGCTATTATTATGCCAACTCTATCCCATTTCCAATATTTGTTTTTAGTGAAATATTAAATAGTTTTAAGAAAAAAAAAGCAAAAAAATTTTTTTCAATGTTATGGTGACTTATATAAACCTCTTCACCTTTATTTAACTGTTCTCTGAATATTTCAGAATTGTGGTCATGAGCTAGTAACGATAACTGTAATTGCTTTAATCACAGAGCAGTTAAAGAAGAGTTCTGGGTCAATGTATGCAGAGGAAGGAACTCTGTGAGAAGTAGAAGTTACCAAGACAATCACTCTAAAGTTGAGAGTACTATCTGAAGCCAATATCAAGCAGAGATGACTGCTGGATTCTAGCAATTCATTCTTTTTTTTTTTTTTGAGGAGGAGTTGTGGTCACCTGTTGTTTTTTTTTATATATAACTTTTTTATTTTTTATAAACATTAATATATTTTTATCCTCAGGGGTATAGGTCTGTGAATCGCTAGGTTTACACACTTCATTCTTTACCAGGTCAATACCATCACTATTTTGACCAAGATAATTTCATTTTGCAGTGGAGCTCTTAATAATGCCTACTTACCTTCTAACTCTTCAGGGTCTTGTTATGGTATATATTTGCCAGGAACTTGGCACTTATTGTTTTAATTATCCTAATAAAGTTATTGGGGTGACATTATTATCCTTGATTTACAGAGGACAGAGAGAAGCTGCCCAAGGTCATACAGGTCCGTCTGGCTTCCAAGTCCAATTCCCTTTCCTGTGGCACAACTGTGAGCCCGAAAGTAGGGAGGATAGCCACATTGTATTAGGGCCTACCAGATGCGGGATTCTACTCTGCATTACTCTTAATCCTCACAAAGACACTGTGAAGTTCTTATTTCTGATCTTCTGTGTACTGGTTGGGGAAACTCATGATAAAATAGGTCTGGAACTCCCAAGTTTAAGTCATTTGGCTCTAAATTTCTTTATTATCAGCCAATTTTTGTCTCACTTCATTTTATCCTTTTTCTGACTTGCTATGGTAGTTTGAAATGACCCAATTCCTCTTTTTTCTGTTTCCATGGTCCTTTGGATTGTGGTTCCTCAGTCCAGCCTTAGGAATCCTTTTCTCCCTTTTTAAGTCTGGGATTGGCTATGTGACTTGCTTTGACCAATGAGACATAGCAAACAGGATATAAGCAGAGTCTTGAAGGGACGCCTGGGTGGCTCAGTTGGTCAAGCAGCTGCCTTCAGCTCAGGTCATGATCCCAGCGTCCTGGGATGGAGTCCCACATCGGGCTCCTTGCTTGGCGGGGAGCCTGCTTCTCCCTCTGCCTCTGCCTGCCATTCTGTCTGCCTGTGCTTGCTCTCTCCCCATCTCTCTCTCTGATAAATAAATAAAATCTTAAAAGAAAAAAAAGAAAAGAAAAGAAAAAGAAAAATATTTGAGCTCTGGGACTTGTCTACCTATTGTCGGGAATCCTGTCACAATAGGAATGAGCCTGTGCTAGACTGCTGGATGTGTCTCATGCAACCATCATTCCAGATGACATTAAGGTGGCTACCCAGCATGTGGACTGAGATCCTCCCCTGCAAAATCAACCGGCTTGCTAGCTACTAAACATCTAACTTCAGTCAAGTCAGCACACATACAACTCATCCAACTCTAAAAGTTATAATACATGTTTTTTTGTTATAAGCCACCAACTTTCGAAGTATATTGTTACACTACCCTACTACCCATGACCTGACAGGACTCTTCTCAAATCAGTCCAAGATGATGTCAGAAAAAATGAATTATATTAAAGTCACCTATGTGCTTAAACAGACATCCATCTTGGATAAGAACAATGTTGTACCAAGGATTAAATGTCTTAAAAAAAAAAAAAACCCAATTTAAAATTCATCTATTCCTCATGATGAAGGATCATGTCATAAGCATCTAAACAATGGATAGATACTAAAATCTTAGAGACTTTTCTGTTCCTTTTCCCTATTATCGGTTCAGTCAAATGCCATGTCTCTTTAAATATTTCTTAGGCCTAGAGGCCTGGATGGCTCAGAGGGCTGGGACCCAACCTTGATTTTGGCCCAGGTCATGATCTTGGGCTTGGGGACTGAGCCCCAGGTCAAGCTCAATGAGCTCAGTGCATAGTCTGCTTGAGAGTCTCTCTCCCTCTCCCTCTGCCTGCCCCCATGCTCATATACAATCTCTAAATAAATAAATAAAGTCTTTAAAAATATATTCCTCAGATTCTGCCATTGTAGTGGACATACTTCAAACTTAAGTAATTAAACAAATAAAATCTAAAAAAAAAAATTCTCAGACCTTGCCATTTTAGTGGACATAGTTTATGCTAATTTCCCAGTCATGGTTTACCTAGGTTATTGAAACAGCCTCCTTCTGTTAATCTCTCCTCATCTATACTGACATCAGAGATATTTTTTTCTTATATCAAGAACATAATGTTATGAAAAACCTCACTAACTTAGAAAAACATTTTTTTCAAGATTTATTCATTTATTTGAGAGCGGGGGTGGGGGGAGCACGAGAGGAAGAGAGAAACTTAATCAGACTCCACCTGAGGACCCTGAGATCACAACCTGAGCCAAAACCAAAAGCTGGTCACTTAACCAACTGCACCACCCACGTGACCCTAGAAAAACAATTTTTAAAAAATTAAAATATCTCATGACCTTTTTTTCCCCCCTAGGGTAAAATACAAATATCTTTCCATGTGATAGAGAATCCTTCCCAATCTGCCTCATGTCAGTCTCGTCCTCTAGAACTGTTCTCATTTCCTGCGCACCCAACACATTTCCTTAAAAATGTCACAACTTTCACAGATCCGTTTTGGTTCACTGTGCTTCCATTTCATGGATTTCCTTGTCATTCCTGCTTCCTTTTCGTCTTGAAAAAGGAGGCTGCAGCCTTCAGAATGTAGGCTGTCACCTCTACTTTGTGTTACTTACAAACCACTGAATGAGTTCCTACTATGTGCCAAGCATAGACCAGTGGCTGGAGGAGACAGGGAAATGTGCAGACAGTGTCTCACAGGTAATACCCGAGGCCAGCACAGGGGCCATTTGGAGAACAGTCACACGCTCCCTCCTCCTCCACAGTGCATAGACAGGGAACTGAAGATAAAGCTGAGCCTTCAAACATTGGTAGAAACCCACCGGAGGAGGCAATAGCATCTATAGAAAACATGCTTATAGAAGACAGACTAATGACTTCTATTGTATCAAGTGATTAATACTACTGGAGGTATTAGAAAATATCCTGCATCACTTAACTCTTCAAAAAAATAACCTTAGAATATTTGGTATTTATAAAAATAAAAAAGAAAATATGTCTATGTCACATCAGCTTTGAACATTAAAATACATTTTGAAAATAATAAGTATTTCTTTAAAAGTGGAAAGACAAATTTTGTAGATTACAGAAAAATAAATGTTACTTTTAATTTTTGTTTTGTATGACTAGTTATTTTAAAAGAATCTTTAAACAGATGGCATCAATTTAAGGTAATTTTAATTTATATATTTTTAAAACCAAATGATCATATTAATACTAAAAAGACTTTCAAAATGAAATATAAAATATCACTTTGAAAGGAAATAAATCTGTCAGTATGCCTTAGGTTAAGATAAATTAATTTATTTTTAAAAAGACAGAAGAAAATTATAATTAAAAAGTAATGGTTATGTGCTAATCTCTGAATCTAAGTTGGTTTTCAATTAGTCCTCCACTAGTTGAATCATTATCTATCCCTATTTCTTATTTTGTTTACAAATATTTCTCAAAACAGTATTTTATATTTTAGGTTATAAATAAGAATTCCTCTTTCTGTTATCAGATTCCTTGTACACTATGCCCCCCCCCACTTTTTAAATAGGAACTGCCTTATAAAATACATATTTATAACTATCTGTAATGGAATTGTCTTCATCAAAACTAATGAATAGGGTTTCTTTTCCTTTAAATAATAATGATGATCATTGTAATAATAATCAACTCACCTCTAACAGGAGGTCTTTCTAGCTCAGAGTCCAGGTGAATGGGTGGAGAGATGTAGGACACCTGTCCATGATGTGCCTGCCCTGTGGACCCAAAAATAAATGTTAAGCAGACATTACAGTTATGTCTCTTTACACTTTTTTGTTTGTTTTTAATGATGCAATATTATCTTTCTTCACACTGAATTAATTTTCATTATCTCACGTCGACAAATCTATTCAAACACAGGAACATTATGCATCATCCAAGCATCAAGCAATTAAATCAGTCCTTCTTAAACTATTTTTTTATTATTAAATTACACATTTATTGTGAAATGACACTTTTAAAAAGACAGTGAAAATGATTTACAAGAAAGATAAAATGGAAAGAAAAAAAACATAACAACCCAAGTCCACATTTTTTATTGTCAGATTAAACCGAAAAGTAGTCTCTCAATTTGCAGGTTTCTAAACACTTATTCTCAACTGATACACTTATTTCATTGTCCCAGACCAGTAATATGCAGTCTGCAGACTGTCATCAATGTCAAATAACACACAAGTAGCAGTTACTTAGATAACTTTATAACTCTGGTTAATATTTTTTAGTTTTTAGAATTTATTTCTATTATTTGAATAGAAAGCTACTCCTACCTACTTAGTGTATTTTATGGAAGAACAATAACTAGCCAGGATATAAAAAGTAGGTAGATGAATTCATTTTCTATTCCTTGCAAACCATGCTACCAGTTCACACACTATTTGTAACAGAATTTCTGTTTTATGAGTTAAGGTGTTGATTTGGAGGCCAAGACACTGCTTGGAAAAACTGCTAGTTAAGAACAAACAAAAGAAATTTCGTATGTTCAAAGTAACTGTGCTTTATATACTGATGATTCAGTAAGCAATTAGAATTTCGAGACAAGAAAGCATAGTCACAGAGTAAGTTCAATTTCTAAAGCTACTTTTAAAAACCATTTCTTAAAAAAAGGTTTGGGTAGAAGCAGAGGACTCACCAATTTCTTTCTACAATGGGAATATGCAGTTATATTTTACACACTCACTATAGCAATTTACAGGGTTGTTAATCTCTTTTCCTAAACAAGGAAAGTTAATGATACATAGATTATGATAACAGCTAGAGTAACCTTCCCGTTTCAAGTAATATTCGACTTGTAATAAACTCTGCTGATTCCTCTTATGAGGCACATTTCAAATAATTAATATGGCTCCCTGTTGATAGTAGCTGCTGTTGCTCCCAGCATTTTTCTAGCTAACAGCAGACACAGTGGAGACGTTGTAATATACAGAGCCCCTCATAATGGTAACTAAGAATATTGTGCATTCACTGGCCATGTTTCAATGGAACACTAAAAGCACTATTATAAAAGAAGTAAGACAGTGAGTGTGCACTTGTAGCAGTCCATGTGTAATGCAGCTTATTAAAAACTTTAGATTATCTTAATTATGAAAACGCCTAATGTTTATCTATGTTACATACTTGATTGCAAAATCAATTTTTGTTTTCAAAGTCCTGTGTTATGACCAATGAACTGGTTTGAAACGCTACCAACTACGTTAAATGAAAATAAAAATCTTCGACTTTATATTGGTTCAGAATAATCTCGGCAGATAAAGTAATATCGAGTTCATGTCTAATCAAGGATCATGACTTTTACCACATATAATAATTAACATGCATTTGTGCATACATGATCTCCAGGGATTGAAAAGTAGGTACTATGCCAATATGCTCATATTTTTAAATCAAAGAAACAAGCAGAGGAGCCTAACTTGCTCAAGCTCATGCAGCTAGTAAATAGCAAGGCCAGGGGCATTTTGACTCCAAATGTGAAGTGTTTTTAAGTATATCAGAATATTTTTCTTAAAGAAGATCTCCATATACTAACCCTGGGGGGGGGGGAGTATATGGATTTTAGTGATTAAACTGTGACAAGTAATTGCTTGTGGAATTGTCACCCCTACATTTGGCTTAAAGTAAAAAGATTCTTTAAATGTCACATTTGCCTCTGTTCTTGGAATTAATCCCGTAACCTCAAGAGTACTCAGTAGGGATACTTCAGGGAGCATGAGATCACAGTAAGTATGTCCCTAAGGGGGCCTGGAGATAATCAAAGAGGCAGCAAAGTGGGATGGGGATATTGACAGTCAAGTCTTGAACTTGGTTCGTCAAAATGTCCATTCTCCCTCCACTGAGAACTCCGGCAAACTGCACGATGAGGAGTGGCCAGGAGAGCTCCTGTAACAGGAGTTGACAGACTCTCAGCCTTAGAGAATGTCAGAAATGCAGTGTCAGATTTCAATTTGCTGAGATTTCCGAGCCACAGAATAAAAACTAGAAATCATGGAGGCTGCTGTTGATTAACTACATTAATCAAATACATTAGAAAAAAAAAGTCAGCTTCACTTGACATCAGTGGTACTCACACATTTGTCTCCACAAAAACACAGAAGATATAATAAAACCTATTCTAATCTGTGGTTAACTAATGCAATGAATCTCAGGGAGATAACTGTTCTTCATCAGGGAGAACATTAGAGAACATGGAGAGTTATAGTTTGAAGAAAACCCCAGTGACTATCAAATATCCACTCCCCTCATTAAGAATTACTGCAAGTAATAATAACAAGCTGCGGCTAAAACCATAAATAACTTCCATGTATAATTCCTCTAGACATTATGATGTCTAATACGCATCCAAAAATGATCAGTTCAAAAAGAGCTTAGGAAGATACAAAGTGTGGCAAATGCATACATTTTTATTTTATTTTTAAATTTTTATATATTTTTAAAGCTTCATGAGAAAAAGAGTTGGTGGGGGGAGGGGCAGAGAGAGAAGGAGAGAAAGACTCTCCAGCAGACTCCTCGCTGAGCGTGAAGCCTTATCTTATCTCATGGCCCTGAGATTGTTACCAGAGCCAAAATACAAGAGACTTTTAAAGCTCAACGGACTGAGCCACCAAACACATACTGTTTTCAGAGATTTGACTAGAATACTTTTAGATAGGGAACCTACCTACTCCTTCATTTATCACTTTCTTTACCTCACTCTCCTGTCTTACACTAGACTTTCCTGGTCCTTATAACAGAAGTTTTATATACCCAAGTGTGAAATGTGCTGCTCCATTTTTCCCCTTACTTTTCCAAGTTAAAAAGATGCAGATTTGTTTATTTATTTCTCCTGAATTTTATTTTCTTTTTTACTGGATTTTCTTTTTATGATTTTTTCTTTTCTTTTCTTTTTTTTAAGATTTTATTTTTTTTATTTGAGAGAGAGAGAGCAAGAAAGAGAACAGAGTGAGAGAGAGAAGGTATGAGATGGGAGGAAGAACAGAGGGAGAAGCAGACTTTCTGCTGAGCAGAGAGCCTGATGTGGGGCTTGATCCCAGGACCCTGGGGTCATGACCAAGCTAAAGGCAGGCACTTAACTGACTGAGCCATCCAGGTGCCAAATGTCATACTGACATTTTGACTAGGATCACATTAATTCTTTAAATTAATTTGGAAGATAAACATTTAAAATATTTTGTCTTGATTTTTGTTTAAATGGATCTCTATTGTTTGTTGTTAAATAAGTTGGAATAAATTATTTTTTAATTGTTTATATTTTGGTTATAAGAATATTTCATTATTTATGTATTCTATTTTCCCTATTTAAATGAAATTTTAAAACTCTCTTGATAACTTTCATTGAACTTTTTTGATGGTTATTGTTGGAATTATTAGTTACCGACTTTATCTCTCTTAGGTCTTTAGAGCTAAATACAATGGCTGATACTAAAGTTTAGTTATTTTCTGTGATCTTTTATTTTTTTTTTAAAGATTTTATTTATTTATTAGATAGAGAGAGACACAGCAAGAGCGGGAACACAAGCAGGAGGAGTGGGAGAGGGATCAGTGTGCTTCCCCACAGAGCAGGGAGCCTGATGTGGGACTTGATCCTAGGACCCTGGGATCATGACCTGGGCCGAAGGCAGACAGACGCTTAACAACTGAGCCACCCAAGCGCCCCTGTGATGTTTATTTCTTATATGAAATATATCCCAAGTTAAGAGTCATCCATATGCTCTTTTGTTTAATTATTTTGTGCTGTAGAATTTAAATTTTAAAAATTGATTTTATAGGACATAAAATTTTGAGGACAGAATTTCCTGCTGATGTTATTCACCTGTCAATTTACCTTGAGTTCCAACAACGTATTTACCAGAGGAATAAACAACACTGAATGACGGGTTTCATAAAATAATTAAAGGAGAGAAAGAAAAAATGCTTCATGGTTTATTGTTAAAGGTTTATTGTTAAGGAGTCAAGAAAAACAATGGTAGTTGGGTAGCTTACAAGATTTCATTCATTTTAGTCTAGGGAAAATGATAACATTTGTGTGAAGATGTATTTAACTGATAAATTTATGCAACAAATCTATATTGACATATAATTTGCATACCAAAAAATTCACCCAATTAAAACAGTGTTTTCAGTATATTCACAGAGTTGTGCAACCAGCATCATCATCAATTTGAGACCATTTTCATTGCTACAAAATGAAAGCCCAAGCCCGTTATCAGTCTCTCTTCATTTGTTCCCAACTCATCCCTGTCTTAGGCAACCACTCATTTACTCTCCATCTCTATATATCTGCCTATTCTGAACATTTCATATAAATGAATCACACAAATATGTGGTCTTTTGTGATCAGCATTCTTCATTCAATATGGGTTTTCAAGGTTCACCCATGTAGTAGAATAAATCAGCCCTTCATTCCTTTTTGTCGTCAAATAATAATCCATTGTATAGACATTCTACGTTTTATTTAATCATTCAGCAGGCCATGGACATTTGAGATCATTTCCACTTTTCCATTATTATGAATAATACTGTTATGAACCTATGTGCACAAATTTTTGTGTGGATATGTTTGCGTTTTTCTTGAATATATATATACCGAGGAGTGAAATTGGTGGAACATATAGTAAATCTGTATGTAAATTTTTAAAGTCAGATTTCTGAAGGGGCTGTACCCTTCTACTTCTCATTAGTAATGCATGAGGGTTCCAATATCATGGAAACGTTTTTCAGATTTTTTTTCTTTTTTTTTTTTTATGTATTTGTTTATTTGTTTATAGGTGGCAGTGTAGTTAAGTCGGAGCTGACTGCACTTAATATTAAGATAATTGTAAAACCTGGGAAGACACTAATCTCCCCAAGTGGATATGAAAGATAAAGCAGTATTTGAATCAGAAGTTGTATAGTTCACACACATTGTGAAAGTAAGGGAAAAAATGACCCAGCCTCAAAAAAAAAAAGGGAGCAGCTTACATCTGAACATTGTTCCAGTGTTTCACTGAAACACTGAAACATTGTAAAATGAAAATGTGTGGACTATCCAGTGTCAGGTAAGAAAAAGATATAGAGATTTTAAGGGTGGCAGTCAATAGAATTCTGCACTACAGCAAAAACCCAAAGACTGTTAGGTATTCTGGAAAATACATTATGAAATGTATTATGTATTATATAATAATTATGTGTCATATGTATTATAAATGTATTATGAAATGAAAATACATTACTCCCATCTCTTCTTCGACTTTCATCTAATTTCTATTTTATTGAAGAACTCTGCACAGTTCTTATTAAAGGTAAAATACAGGGAAGACTTGACTAGCATTAGATACAAGAAATTTTATTTTTCTTTCCACTGTCAATACTTTACCTGCACAACAGAGCACAGAAATACTTTGGAAACACAGAATTTGGAGGGAGAAAGGCATTTGATAGCATATAGTCCCCAATCCACATTTTAGAATGAGGAAACCCATCTTGAGAAATGTGTGACTTTCAAAAGTCAAATCAAGGTGGTAGTTGTCAAGTTGGATATCAGGGACAATAAGAAAGGGGATGTTTTACAACCAGCCTGCAGAAAACGAACACATCCTCATTCTCTCTGAACTCTGAAGACTTCTTTTGTAGGTCATAATTTTCAAGGTGTGTGGGACCTAATCTTTCAGGTGTGTTAAGAGGTTAAAAAGCTTGAGAACTATTTATTTATGAAATACATACATTTTCCCCCCATAAGGCTATGCCTAAAAACTAAAGGCAGTTTGTCATAATAGATAATATCATGCCCTGGCAACAGAACTATATGTGTTGATATCTGGACCCCGCCACTTTCTAACCATACAACCGTTAGTCATATAGCTAATTAGCCAGCAGCCATCAAGTTGTTTAACTTCCATGTGCTTCAGTTTCCTCATTTGTATAATGGAGATTATAGTAACACTTATCTCATAGGGGTGTATTGAAGGTTAAATGAACTTATGCATATATAGTTATTAGAACTGTACTTGTTACACAGTAAAGTACTTAGAATTTTTAGTTATTATTATTTTTATTATTGCAAGTTCATTATTTAATTCACTGATTCATCAACCAGTATTAGTTGAGTACCTAATACTCGACAAGTACCTTTCAAGCTACTTGGCATATATCACATGACAAAATAAATAATAATGTGCAATCTTATGTAAGGGGAGACAGACTGTAAGAAATTAACAAAATCAATAGGTCAATAATATTACATGTACAAGATGAAAAGGGCAATGGAAATAAATTAAAACAGGCTAAAGGGGATCAGGAGTGGAAGGGCAGGTTGCAATTTTAAAAAGGATGATCACAGAAAGCCTCATACCATTTCCATGAATAGCATTTGAAGATTCAAGAGAAGACAAGAGATAATATCTGACTTTGGCAGGAAACTAAAAAGATAAAGTACAGATAATAGCACAAATCTACTTTTAATAATTAAGAATGAAAGAACTGAATGTGCTGTATCAGATGCTTTTTCCTCATGCATTTATTTCACATTTTACACATATTCATAGACATATTAATGCCATTACCAATGACCAATGAGTAAAAGAAGACAGAAATAAAATGAGATAATCGGGAAATGAACACAACTTTCCTCCTAAAGCAAAAACACATTTACTACTGTAAAGTCCCCATTGGTTTCTCCAGTTACACCATCTTTCAGTTCAAATTTCTCTCATTTTCTATATAGTGCTGTAAACAAGCTTAATAGTTTATGGCCCTCTAGGCAGATTTCATGCCTTTCTTTTGTTTGTTTGCTTTAAACTTTCAACTGCTGATCTTGATTATTTCCTCTGGAGGTATGACATTTCTCTTCCTTAAAAAACAATAAAATAGATTTCACATTTTTGCTCCTGGGGTTTTAAATAATTTTATCATCTTCCTTTTACAATGTTTAGGATGATAGTAAGTTACATCTCTGAACCTCATTTTCCTACTTCAATAATGATTTCATGTAGCATGTGGGAACCTATACTAAACTACATTTAAGAATGGCATATGGAATTTTTCTAAGTTTTTCAAATACTCTGAAAGCAGCTAAGCCTCCTTTCTCAGAGGGAAAAAAAAAATTAAAGTTTAATTTCTTGTTGAAAATAATCTCAGCTACTGATAAAAAAAAAATATCAGAGGTCAATATGTTGTTTGTGCTGTTGGAAAACTGGGTGTGCCTAGCATTATAACATCTTTCTTTTTTGTCTTCAAATCCCAGTCTGGCTATAACCATCTGGCATTTATCAAGTCAGCTTTCAGGTAAAAGATGTAAACACCAATTGAAAGTAATCATCAAAGAAAAGAGCTGTAAAGTTGCCAATTTGATACTTATCTTTTCACTCTGGCTTCCTTTTCCCCTTTCATATTACTACTCATACTAATTTTCAGTGAATTTAGTCAAATATGAGGTAGCAAAGAAACAACTACATGCTTGACTTATTGAAGATAAAAGTCATTGATGGAGGCACAAAGGTCACTGATGGCCTTTTCTCCAGTGGATATTACTAGCACCCAGAAAACGGAGTAATTTGAAGCAGAAGTCACTTTCCAGTTTGTGTGTATATGTGTGCATTTCATTCAGCAAATAATTTTTCAGTATTCACTCCCTTTAGTGGCCAATCTTCACAATACCAAATAAACAAGATAAGATGCTTCCTCCACAAAGAGATCCAGTTTAGATCCAAGATTAAACAACCGCTGTATTTTGACAGCGATGAGAAAGAAAATCATGACAATAGCATCTAACTGAACTGAGGGGAGAACAGTACCTAGAGAAAACAAGTGGTAGTCTAGGAAAAGCCAATGGCGGTGATGGGGAAACAGAAGGAGCATTACGAGTGGATGTTTATAGGTCATATGACCTAAAGGGAGAGGAGACAGGGAACCACAGGTAGAAGGCAGACAAAGAAAAAGATGATTAAAAAAATAATAAAAACTTTCAGAAATGTAACCCCCGAGGGGCACCTCAGTAGCCCAGTAGTGGACTCCTGGTTTTGGTTCAGTTCATGATCTCAGCCTCATGAGACTGAGTCCCGTGTCGGGCTCTGAGCTCAGTGTGGAGCCTGCTTGAGATTCTCTTTCCCTCTCCCTATTCTCCTCCTACTAATTATCTCCTGCTCTCCAATAAATAAGTAAATGAAAAGAAAAGAAATGTACTCCCCCAAAAGAATAAATAATTCATGCCTATTACCCAGCTTTAGCAACGGTCAAGTCAGGGCCAACACGGTCTCATCTCTTTCCTTCAGTGTCCTCTAAATCTAAACCCAGAATGTTTTGAAGCAAATTCTAGACAATATAATTTCACTTGTATATTATTGGAGTGTGTATCAATAAAATATAAGGGCTTTAAAAAAAACCTGTAATATCATTATGATACCTAAATATTAAGAAGCTATATCATTAAAAAAAAATTAATGTCAAATTCAGAAAAGCAATTGTCTGCAAGAAAGCAACAAGTCTTAAAGTAGTGAATTCTGTTAGCCTGCAAAACATCCCATTCGTTCTGGTGTGGAAATTGTGTGGGACTGAGGAATGCTTTATACTTATGATGAATTTCAGGTACTCACAGATATAAAGGGGAATGTATTTTATAAAGCCAGACAAATACACTTCTCTCTTGCCCAAGCATGAAAAAACGATTTGGTAGTTAAATGACAAACACTGAATTCTAGAGGCACCACTTCAAAAATTATTCCGTGAAGTCTCAAAAACCTATTGCAACAAGCATTACAACAACAAACTAAAAAAAGAAAAAGAAAAAGAAAAACAACAAACTAAAAAAAAAGAAAGAAAATCAGGGCATTTATCCTCTCTTAATTTCTACTTTTTTATAATCCTCTAAAAATAAACAGGAATGAACACACTAAAAAAAAGATCATGTTAATAAAAATAGTTATTTTCTAAGAGCCTAATACTAAGAAGCACTACGTGAGGTAAATATTGTTTCCTATTTTTAAAGCGTGAAATCTAAAGCTCAGTAAGGTTAAATGTATTTTCAAAGGTTACACAATAGTGTGTGTGGGAATCAGGTTTCAAAGCCGGAGACCATGTTCTTACTCTATAGTTCGCAACCTTCACATCCTACAAATACACCAACGGGGGTGGAGAGAGAAGGCAAATATACTATAATTTCTGAAACATTAGAAAGTTTTAGTCCCCTATTTTCACACTACCTAAAATTAAGTGTTTATATTACTAAAGGGCTAAATCACAGAATAGTCAGGATTATAAAATTACTTTTCTCAGACAATGAGTAAAACATTACATTCTACTTAACAGGAGGGACTTAACATTCTACATAACAAATAGCCCTCTCATGCCTTTTTTTTTTTTTTTTTTTTTTAATGGATGCCTTTAAAAAGGTTCAGTAATGGGGCGCCTGGGTGGCTTAGTGGGTTAAACCGCTGCCTTTGGCTCAGGTCATGATCTCAGGGTCCTGGGATCGAGTCCCGCTCGGGCTCTCTGCTCGGCAGGGAGCCTGCTTCCCTCTCTCTCTCTCTGCCTGCCTCTCCGACTACTTGTGATTTCTCTCTGTCAAATAAATAAATAAAATCTTTTAAAATAAATAAATAAATAAATAAATAAATAAATAAAAAGGTTCAGTAAAACAGATCTCTTTGAATCACTGTGATTTCCAAAACCTGGAAAAAAGATTTGAAGCAGATTTCAACCACTTTCCCTCCAAAATACTCAGAACTTTCCTAATCTTTCCTAATTTTTATCACCATTGTACTGAACTCACGTTCACATATCGTAGAGTAAGAAGAAAATCTTTTATTTTCCAAGTACTTAATATTCAGGTCTACAAAATTAAGGGTATGAGTGTTCAGGGTGGGGAGCTGTGACAAGTTAGATTAGAAAAGTCAGATTTTGAGTAATATAGGCAAACCTCATCAGCAGAACTGTGATGTTAGCATGAACTCAGGGATCAGTAATTCCAGCTGGTTCATTAATGAAGGACATACAAAAGGCTGTCTGTTCCTAAGCCTGCTTCACTGCCAGAACAATTCTGATTTAATTGAGTATCTGAATTAAAGTCACCTCCGATATTTGCTTACAACCTGTATTGGATAGAGGAATGGTCCCCCAAAGATGCCCACTTCCTAAATCTCAGAATCTGCGACCGTTATATTATGTGGCAGAAGTGATTTTGCAGATATGATTAAGGTTGAGATGGGAGATTATCCTAGCTAACTGTGTTAGTTCTTGAAAGTGGAAAAGGGAGGCAGAGGATTAAGAGTGATACAATGCAAGAAAGACAGGTCAAGGCATGGAAAACCTAGAAGAGGATGTGGACCAGAACAAAGGAATGATGGTTCTGTCTAGAAGCTTAAGCGGACAAGGATGTTTCCCAGAGTCTACAGAAAGAACTGATTTTAGCCTGGTGAGACCCGTGTTTAAATTTGTTCTAGAAAAATGTTAAGATAATAAATTTGTTAAAGATTCAAAGTTTGTAGTAATTTGTTCCAATGTACAACTTATGAACTGGTATTTAACTCTAAAGAATCCTATTATTCAATGTACTAATTATTTGAATAGATATTATATGTACATGATGCATATTCAACAAAATGGTAGCATCTAACCTACCTAACGACTCCCCATAGGCAAAATCACTTTACAGCACTTTGTATGTTTCTGGAGTTACTCTCTCTCTCTCTCTCTCTCTCTCTCACACACACACACACACAATGATCATATATATACTTATTTATTTGAATCGTTGCCTCTGTTAAAGCACACTGATGTTCCACATTTTTGTCAAGCTTGATCTAAAAGGTATTTTAAAGGTTCAATTGTTTAACCACAATTTGCTAATGCATATAGAGCCCTACACTGCACTAAGAATGCACCAATGGCATAGAGTACATGACATTTTTTTAATAAGAAATAGGACATTTCATAAGGCAATATAGTAACTTGATGACTTCAACTAAATGATAAGCGTAAAACACAACTGATAATGATGAGATGGTTAATCAGACAAAACAAAAAATCAAAGTGATGGAATGACTTCTTTAGAAATTACCTAACCCAACTGCTGTAATTTACAGAGGAGGAAACAGGCTGCCATAAGATACAGGACACAACTAAAGTCACTCTCTATTCAAGGGCAGAGGCTGATACAGGATAATAGTCACACAACTCAGCTATGGGCTCTGTCTTCTATACTATACTTTTTATCCCTTTTTTTCTTTTTTCTTTTTTAATTAAGACTTTTTTTTTTTAACACTACAGTTTAAAATTCACAGCAAAATTAAGAGGAAGATACAGTGATTTGGCATATATCTCCGGTCTCCCTGTACACATAGCCATCACCAGCAACCCCCTTCAGACTGATGTATTTTTTACACCGATGAACCCACATTGACAGGTCATCATTGCCCAAAGTCCAAAGCTTACATTAGAGTTCATTTTTAGTGTTGTACATCCTATGGGTTTGCACGAATGAGTAATGACATATGTCCATCATATGTCATATGTCCATTTAATATGGTCTCTTTCCGAGTATTTTCACTGTCCTAAAAATGCTCCGTGCTACACCCATTCATCCCTCCTCCTCCTCCTTCCTTCATCTTTTTGCTTTTACAATAGTAAAGAGCTAAAGTGTAGAAACTTGCTGGGCTAACAAAATGGGGCTAAGAATGCTGCAAATAGGAAAATAAAATTTTATATAAAATAAGTCCATCCACTATTTTGAAATGATCTAGGTCATAGATTTACTGTGAGAATCTTATAAATATCTGTGTGACTGAGACTAGATATTCAATAAATACTTATTGTTTCTTTTTTGTCTCCTAGGAAGACAACAGTAACCTTGATAACCAAGAAATAAAATCTTGTTGGGTCACTCAGGAAAGGCTGGTGAAGGATGAGGGATAAGCAGAAGGAAGATGTTGGCATTTGGTAAGACTGAAGTCCTTTGCTATGTTTACTCTCCTAACTCTCTTGTAATATTTAGAAATATGATTCACCGTATTCCTAAGTGTTACTGAAGAGAGAAAAAAAGATGAGGTGTTTCTGTGGTATTTTGCATATGGTAAAATTCACACGAAAGGGCACAGTCTACGAATTTCTCGAACCTATATTTTTCCTTATATTCCATTTACCTATCAAACCATTTCAAAAGAAGATACCAATTATTTTCTCTTTTTCCATATGCAGCCTAGAAATCAAATTCCGGGAAAACAAAAAAAAGTGAAATAGGTTTCAGATTCATTTTCTTTGTGATGAAAATTTATATGACGGTTAAAATGTGTATTCTCCAGAAATTGTATCCTACATGAAAAAGGTAAATGGCAAACATGTGTGTAAACATATAATTGTATTTATATTCACATACATATGCACAGATGCCTTGGCCACGATCAAACTATTCTAGGATTTCTTAAACTTGTTTTAACATCTGCTATAATTTTATAAGTAGTGAAACTGAAACATCCTTTCAGTTTTCTGCTTTAATTGGAAGAGTCATCTAAATGTACACATTTAGTAAAGACTTTGTAGAGGACAATCCAGGTATAAAATTCTATGAGGCGGCCACCTGGGAGGTTCAGCCAGTTAAGTCACTGGCTCTTGATTTCCGCTCTGGTCACGATGTCTGGGTCCTGAGATTGAGCCCTGAGTTCGGATCTGCTCTCAGCGGAGACTGCTTGAGATTCTCTCCTTCCCTCTCCCTCTGCCCCTCCCCGTGTTCATGCTCTCTTTCTCTCTAAAAATAAATAAGTACAATCTTAAAAACAAACAAACAAAACAACAACAACAACAACAAAAACCTCTATGAGGATTGGAGGCATATGAGGTACAGTTTCTATGTCTTCTCTGTCACCCTGGGACCCACTCAAATGTTTTGGACATTCTAAGAATCCAGTGTATTCCTGGTGAAATGTCACATTAATGATATGAAAGAAATTAAGATGACTATTAAAGTTGCTATACTTCAGGGCGCCTGGGTGGCTCAGTGGGTTAAGCCGCTGCCTTCGGCTCAGGTCATGATCTCAGGGTCCTGGGATCGAGTCCCACATCGGGCTCTCTGCTCAGCAGGGAGCCTGCTTCCTTCTCTCTCTCTCTGCCTGCCTCTCAGTGTAATTTCTCTCTGTCAAATAAATAAATAAAATCTTTAAAAAAAAAAAATAAAGTTGCTATACTTCAAATCACACACAAAGCAAAGAGTAAATCTCTGCGAAATTTTCTTTCAAAACTGGAGACAAATTCACAGTGCAACCAATTTTGTTTAATTGAGAAATGTTACAAGTTTGATAAATACATTAACTCTTTCAGCCAGTTCATTTATTTTATCCTTAAAAATATTATTTATTTATTTATTTGAGAGAAAGAGAGAGAGAGAGAGATCATAAGCAGGTAGAGAGGCAGGCAGAGAGGGGGGAAGCAGGCTCCCCACTGAGCACAGAGCCCGACATGGCGCTTGATCCCAGGACCCTGAGACCATAACCCAAGCTGAAGGCAGAGATTCAACCCACTGAGCCACCCAGGCGCCTCAGCCAGTTTGTTTCTAACAGAAAACATTCATGGCAGTTTTTGAAAAGGTCTTTGCCAAAGGAGACGCATACCAATTCCCCAAATATAGATTTTGGTTCAGGGTATTTACATAAAGTAGATCCTTTAGGAAATACTCTTTTATCAAGCATTTAAAGAAGAGTTGATATCTATTCTACAAAGCATCCACTAATGTACTTTCATTGGTTTTATTTTCCCCAATAAAATTATCATGTAGATGGCAATGATGTCATTATGATAAACTGGGAAAAACCTGGATAAACAGACACCGTTATTTCAATTATTTATCTGTATTGAAGAGAACTGAAAATAGTTGATGCTATTAAAGGAAAGACTGAATTTCTGTATTCAGGGGAAGGGTTATGGTGCCTGAAAAGTGATATTAAAATTACTTCAAAGGAAAACTAGCAGGTGAAAATTTGCTTCTAGAACCACTGAAGCAAGCAGCAAGAGAAAAAATATAGACCAGGGTATTTACAACAAAGAAATGTGTTCCCTAGAGTACAGAGCTGGGAAGCTGGCCTGCTGTGTTTATGTTTTTAAAGTTCTGCTTCAAAGACTATCCCAGCATGCTAAGAAAAACATAAAATGTTAAATTTTCCTGTCCTCCCTGCTGATAGATCAGAAAACATCAAGTAACACTAACTCAAAAAGAGGAATGGTAACACATGCTAAAGGTGCGTGAAACAAGGCTCATAGGTGGATAGCAACAAAATGGCAGCACTTCCTCTGTAAACGCCCCCCCAACCCCCCAACCCCCGGCCGCCCCGACCCTGTCTAAGGAAGGGTCCAAGATAGAAAGAGTAGCAGCAGCCTGGATTTGACAGAATAACTGTTATAAGTGGAGACATATGATGATATAGATCTCAGATTAAAGCTACTCACCAAAGGCTACTCTCAAATGATGCCCATCAGACATTTTTTCTCTTAGTTCCTAAGTCAGTAAAACTTAGAGAAGGCAAATTTATAGGAGGATTAGAATGAGTTGGGGGAAATGGGAGGGGGAGGCAAACCATGAGAGACTGTGGACTCTGAGAAACAAACTGAGGGTTTTGGAGGGAAGGGGGGTAGGGGTTGGGTGAGCCTGGTGGTGGGTATTAAGGAGGGCACGTACTGCATGGAGCACTGGGTGTGGTGCAGAAACAATGAATTTTGGAACACCGAAGGGGGGAAAAAAAAAAGATACCTGTGAATACCAGTCATAGTAAATTGAATGTGCCTCAACTTACCTCGGAGAAGACTAGAAAAACTGAAATATATTCTTTATAGGTTCAGTGTTCAAATTTCTTTATATGTATAATGATACAATGAGGCAAGATAATAAAAGACTTGAGAAGGTTTTTACAAGAATATATGTAAGGTTTGTGAAATTAACTGTTCTAAAGAAAAGAGACAGTGAGACACATAATTTTCCTCAGAATGAGGTCAGTATCTGTCCTTCCTTTTTATCAATCCATGAGATCTGGGAGAAAATCTCTCAAAAGACAGCGCAGCAAGACGTGCTAGCATAGTCATTTAGCTGACTGAGATCAATATGGCACCATACACCTGAGTTCAGAAAACTCTACACAAAGTATTGCATGCGTATGTTCACAAACATGAGGTAAGAATGACCCAAGCATAATAAGACCAGATTGGCACACAGAGAAATAAAAGGATATGGATATTCTCTTAGGATGATGACAGTAAAATTTACCACCTAATCCTTTTCAATAAACTCAAAAATACATCATTGTATAGAACGAAACTGCCTGTAGTGAAATTTTGACAACTCCCCTCTGTGTGCTAAAACGCTGTCAGCTGAAAAATCTGAACTCTTTGCGAAAATTGTTCATTTTTGACAGATTTATCCAACTTTTATGTTTGCAGTCTTAATCATAGGAATTTGAAAAATTAGAATTTAGCTTTACACTCAAAGAACTGGAAGCTCTATTAGCATAATTTAGAGGTACTAAGTATTTATATTAGAGTTATCTATAAAAGCCAAGAATTTGTGAAAATATTTATTAAGCAAAGTACTGAGCTTGATTGATTTTAAGATGCTGTATATGTATATTTATACACAGACACACAGGCTGTTTGTTCATTCCTTGGCTCCCTTTTAGTAAGTGGATAAGAAGGTTGGTCTTTGTTGGACCCGACAAAGTTTAGCTGAGATAGACACGTTTCGCTAACTGTAATCCAAGTCATATATTCCAGGACACATGGGTGTCAGTGGTGGAGCCGTGTCACATCATAGTTCAGAATACACGTTTTAGGGGCACCTGGGTGGCTTAGTGGTTAAAGCCTCTGCCTTTGGCTCAGGTCATGATCCCAGGGTCCTGGGATGGAGCCCTGCATCGGGCTCTCTGCTCAGTGGGGAGCCTGCTTCCTCCTTTTTCTCTCTCTGCCTGCCTCTCTGCCTACTTGTGATCTCTGTCTGTCAAATAAATAAATAAGATCTTAAAAAAAAAAAAAAAGAATACAGGTTTTAGAGACACAAAACCTGTGTGTCCTCACGGCAGTAGTTAATCGCTTACAGTGACGCCCTTCGTCAGGTTCATCTAACATTCTCAGTTCCTTCATCTCTAAAAAGCAAACAATAACAATCCTATTTCACAGCATTCTGGTTAAGGGTTTTCCAATAAATAAATAAATAAAAGCCACACGTATGAAGCGGAGTGCCCGCCACATAAGCACCCGAGCGTTGCACTTCCGTCACTGCCCTGCTTGTATCATCACTATCTCACACTTGCTGCTTCTGACACCAACAAGACGCTGCCAGCACAACTCATCAGATCCCTCCCAACACAGGCTTCCTTGGGTTGGTGGTGAGGAGATGGTATTTGGAGACGATATTCTTAGCGGAGGATCAAAGCACTGTTTTTAACTGGAGCCGGTTGGTTAACCTCTTGGAGGTTCCATTTCTCCATCCCCAACCTAGGAACCGTAAAAGGGATCTCACAGAGCAAGGGCACAGTCAAACTGCGGTCCATAGGCCAAATTCGGCTCCCGCCGGATTTTGGAGGAGCTGCGTTCTAAAACTGTTTCTCAATTTTTAAAAAAGATTAGAAGAAACATGAGCAGCAGGAGGAGACACGGAGGAGGCAGAGGAGAGGGAGGAGGAAGGTCACCAGCCGTAGCAGCAGCACCAGAGCCCAGGTGTACCCTGCCAAACCCGAAATATTTACTATCCAGGTCTTTAGAGAAAATGTTTGCTAATCCCAGTCTTTCAATTACTGTAAGTGCTAAAGGAGCCAATATATGAAATATACCCAGTGGAGGACTTGGTGTCATTGTATTCTCTTGCTGGTAACATTCTAAAGCTTCACCTGAGCAGTACATGAAGCAGTCATCCTTCTTGTGCGTCCTTTAACTGCTACTGCGGAAACATCTGATATTCTAAACTCGTGAGAAGGAACCTCTCAACAGGATCCCTTCTCTGGTTAACGGAGTACGCTGAATAAGGCAGAGGCAGAGGCAGAGGCACCATATTATCTTTGGCAGGAATTATTTGGCAAAGATAGTTTAGAACATTTTGTTTCACGCAGCTGCACTTAATGGAAGTGAGTCCTACGTCAAAGATCTCCATTCTGAGACACACACACACACACACACACACACACACACACACAGTATTATGGGTGCTGTTTTGTGTGTACCTATTGTTCCCTCAGTGCTATCATAAGGGAAGGCCACATACTACAGGACTCAGAAATGAGAAAAATTTCCAATGTGATTTGGTATGATTTTAGCTCTAAGCAATTTTTAAACCTACTAATAGTTGACTGTCTCTGTTTTTATTTTATTATTGATCAGTATAACATAACTAACCAGTGGGGGTTAGTGCTTCAGAAAATGCATGCTCCAGATTTTGTCCATAAGACACAGGGGTAGAAATGAAACAGAGTGTGCAGAATAGAGATTGAGATATATTTTCTATTCATTGTTTGATCTTCTTAACCCTCCTGTTTACCAAATGTAATAGAAGAATATGCCTTCTTGTATTAATATAGAGGGGTGATCCACTGACTTCTCTAAAGTCACAAAGATGTCCACAAGAGATAGGCATAAAAATAAAATAGCTAACAAGAATGACAACACATTAATTACTTAATTAATGATGACATGGCTCCTGATTAGGGAAGTTGAACATAAAAAAGAAGATTAATCCACCTGTTAGAGAATTGAGAATTCAAGTACATGGTGGTCAAAAGTCATCTAAAAAGGAATATGTGTTTATGTTTTTTTAATAGCATGAACATTTGGTTAAACATGGAGACTTTTTCTTCATTTATTAATTGGTTTATGTAAGGATAAGACTATTTTAAGATTATATGAAAATGAAGAGAATGATAATGTTGAGGATATTTGTTGAATATTTAACTCTGCTAAATTCTGTTAAGTATTTTATAATCTCATCTTGATCCTCACAATAAATCAAAGGTAGTTGCTATTATTATCCCTGTTTAGCCAACGAGGAAACAAAGTCTCAGTTTAAACTATGTTTGTTTGTTTGCCCCACACACTGTACCTCAAATCTGTGGCAATTTCAGAGAAGATAAGATCCCTCAAATTAATACTAAGCACTTTGATTTAGAAATAGCCTTTGAAGGCTACTTAATTTCCATATTCATCTAAAATTAAATAATTATTTTGAAACATCAGTCATGTGTCATAAAGTCTGAATATCCTTCTTAGATGCCAGAGTTTTAACCTAAATTCTGATTTTCTTATGTTATAAATTTACATTGCTTAACTTTTCTGTGGATGTAAAGTTATCAGAGAACTGAAAGAAGGAAAGTATCACCAAATTTTGTTTGAATTGATCATGTAAATTAAAAAACAAACAAACAAATATAAGGGCAGCTCGGTGACTCAGTTGGTTGAGAGTTTGTCTTTGGCTCAGATCATGGTCTTTGAGTCCCTGGATGGCACCTCCTGTCAGCCCAGTGCTCAGCAAGGAGCCCGCTTCTCCCTCTGCCCCTCACCCTGCTCATGCTCTCTTTCTCTCTCTCTTTCTCCCCTATATAAATAAACAAAAACTAAAAAAAAAAAAAAAAAAAAAAAAAAAAAGGCAAAAGCTTCTGAGAGCTCTTTAATTCTTTGGAGAAACAAAGAGGTGTTTATGCTTGAGAAGTGAAGGTAGAACCAGCTAAAGAGAAGAAAAAACAAAAATGAAGGCTGTAAATGATGAACTTGAAAAAGTCTAAAGAAAAGGGAAAAACAGCTCTACCACAAAATCATATTGTTTAATTACAAAACCTAAAACATAAGAGGCAAAAACTGCTCTTTTTTTTTTCTGTTTTGTGTTAGACATCTGTTCCTATTTGTTAGAATGAGACCCATTAATTTTAAACTATTCTAAGGAAAATTTTAAAATCATATGTGGCAAATAATGAACAATAAAACTAAACCACAACAAAACTAAACTAACACAGCTAACCTAAACAACAATACTAAATACAACCACAAATACAAAAAAGGGAGAGACATTTAGATCTAGCATGGAAAAACTGAGGTAAAGGAAATCAGTACTGTGCCATAATTAATTTTATTATTAGAATTGGTAACTCTTATTAATTCATCAGCAAATATTTATTAAAGGCATATAATATGCTAAGCTAATTACTGTATAGCCTCATCTCCCTCAGAATCACCTTCAGGGCATTTTCAAATTTTATGGCCTCTGACTTCAGTTTCTGATTTGATCCCTTTATCTTTAATCCAGGGAGAGACAACCTATCCATCTCCACCAAGAATTATTCTGGTAATGAGGCACAGACACTGATGAGAGGAGGAAGTCCCTCAAATATGTCGGGGTGGAAAAAAACTGTGAAGAAAGTATGATGAGGATTCAGCATGATTATGGCACAAGAACCTGCCTTAAAAGATCCCTTCTGATGGGAGAAACAGGCAGGTATCCAGACAGTACATTTACAATGTGTTAAGTGCCAGAAGAGGTAAAATAGCAACAAAAATAGGCAACAAGCATCTCTGTTTTGGGAGAAATCATCACGGAAGAGATAAGGCTCCAGATGGCTGTGAAGAAATGTGACCATATGATTCTCCCGACACCTACATTCAGACTTCCTGCTTGATAGCTCCCCTTTTCCTTCTCAAGTGGCCCAACTTGGATGCTAAATATTCACTGCAATCTTTTTTTTTTTTTTTTTTTTTTTTGAGAGAGACCATGCAGGCTCACAGGGTGTGTGGGTGGGGAGGGGGCAGAGGGAGAGGGAGAGTATCCTAAGCAAGCTCCATGCCCAGCACAGAGTTGAATATGGGGCTCGATCCCAGAACCCTGAGATCATGACTTGAGCTGAAATCCAGAGTCAGGCTCTTTCCCAACTGAGCCACTCAGGTGCCCGTCGTCACTCCAATCTTAAAAGGTCCAGAGGAGTTTGTTTCCTGAGTGAGGAGAGGCAGCAACAAGGTAGCGTCCTGTGGGGAGGTTCATTTGCATGAAAACCCAGAGGGACCCCAAGAGTTGAATGTGTTGGGGTATGAACTGCTAGGAGTAAGGAGTGGGATAGGAGATAAGAGATGCAAGCAGAATAAGGTTATCTTTGTATTTTCCAACATAGTTGCAGCGTAATTGTTTGGGGGTGTGAAATTAAAAAAAAAAATAACCATTTGTCAAAAACGAGTAGTTCCTTTGGGTTGCTCTCTGAATCTTCCAAGAGACAATGGAAGCTCCCATGAATAGTTGAAAAGTGCTCCTTTGAAGAGGGTAGTTGATAAATTGGACAGGTGATTTGTCCTGTTCTTTACATACTTTGCTTTCAAAATTTGTAGAATATATGTGCCCTCCAGCCATCATTAAACAGAGATGAGTTCAAATGAGTTCCTCAAGGTCACATATGAACCAGAGGGATGAAACTCAAGAATTCTAGTCAGTAGCCACTCCCTAATTGTTCTTGATCTGTTCTTTTTTAAATCTAGGGTGAATTCTGATTTTTTTTTTTTTTTTTTTTTAGAGAATAGTTATTACATACAGAGAAAAACCCAATGAATAGCTCTTTGATTTCTCCTCAGTATCCTGAGATAAACTATTCATGTAAAATGCATTCATTGCACAGGGATTTTTTGAGCTGCTTAGGCATGTAAAGAGGTTAAGGGATAAGAAGTTGTTTATGTGGAAGTAATTGTGAAAGCAACAGCAATAAGTGACTTTCTTAGAATAATTTGCAGTTAAGATCTATGCTCAAAATGGTCATTAGTTCACAAGAAAACATGACAGAAAACTGAAGGAGTCATCACCTAATGTTTACCTCATTTGGGCTCTGCGATTTACAAATGAGCAAGTGCCTCTTACAACTCTGCTACCTTATTCTTTAAGTCAGTCAATCATTGCGAAGTATATTTGAGTTCCTCTTCACGAAGAATATCTCCACAGGCAAAGTGAACAATCACTTGTCTTTCCTTTCCAGGAACCTCAATAACAGGAAGCTTTTATTTGTTGCAAATTGGGAGAAATAGACAACCAGAAATGAATCATGGCTACTCAGATTAGCATTATCTCTTAAACTGAATCCATGGGAAAACATCAAAGTCATTACTTAAGAAGAGACAGGTGTTCTCTTTTTAGAATAATTGGTTTAAAAACCAACCAATTTGGTCTTTTCAGAAAGTATTACAAGCAGAAATTTCCTTCCTGTTTTGAATACGTTAGTAAAGGACATCACAAAGGTATGAACTCCTATAGTAGAAAAAATACTAAGGACATAATAGTGCAATAATTCATCCACTTATGTCCTTACCTTGTGAAGAGAAAATTACCCCCTGACTAATGTTCAGGTATCAATGACCTCCCTTTCCCCCAAAATTTATAAGTAAAGGAAATGGTGAAATGACATTTTGTGTGAGTATCATCAACTAAACTAGGTCACATGTTCAAGACTCTTTTAACTACAAAAATCAATATGATCTTGCTGGTTCTCTTAAGGCAATATAACCTTAATAAGTATGACTGTATCTGTAAGTTACGACATCATGAAATGACACCGAACATTCGTTTTTGCAAAACAGATTTCCTATGATTCAGCAGGCAGATCATTATATGGATTAGGAATTTATTCTACCTTCTCGAGCTCTTGAAGGTACTTAAAATCTATTTTTAAATTTAAACTTAATGTTGTTCTTTTTAGACATTAAATAGAATGCTTTCTCATGTATAGTATAAAACTAGGTGAAATTGTGACTGCCCATGTTTATGGTATAGACTGTGTATTAAGGTTATATTTCTCATGATAGATTCTTAGAGTTTGTCATAAAACAATAGGGAGTCAAGAAAATAAATGATAGGATTTAAATTATTGTTCTGAGTTGAGGAACTATCTGGTAGCTTGTAGGCAGGACAAACAGAGTAGAAAGGAATGTGGAGAGGTCTATCTGAGATTAGAAGGAGTTAAATAAATTGTTGCAAGAGAATAGAGAGTGATGCTGGGAGCCTCAAACAGCTCTCTGGCTTTTCAGCCTCCAAATACTTAAAGGAAACACACTTCCATTGGAAACAGTGACACATAACAGTCATTCTCAACAAGGGAAACTCTGGATACGTATTCAGGAGATTACCATAACTTAATCCCTCCCCCACCCCACCTGAACAGAGAATCAGCTGGTGGAACTAATGGGAGTAGAAGAGGAGATTCCAAGATTAAGTCACTAAAAATAAATAAATCTTGTTTATTTGAAGTGAATGGATCCAAGTGAGGTGTTATGACTGTGTCAACACTGTTCTACATCTTGTTTTTGATTATTTTAAATGATGTGACAAATGCATTATTTCAGAGTAATCAAAGTACATATGATTACATAAATAGACGTATAGCCAACTATTGTCACAGGAGCTGTGAGATAGTCCCAAAGTTTAATTTGAATTGTAAATGTTTATAATGAATCTACATTCTAAGTCATTGGCACTTAATTTTCCACAAAGTTATAGCAAACAAAACAAAACAAAACAAAAAATCTCTTTGTTTTGAAATGGAGTATTTAAATATGAAAAATGTAGGACAGGTCCAAACCTACAATCATAATGACCTGGAGTGACCAAGAAAAAGTTAAAAGTTAAATTAAGTCAGCTTTGCCAAAGGAAAAAAGTGTCACGTAAAGATTTTAGAGAGGATCGTTACAAAATGATTAAAATGTGTCTTAAATGTGTTAGTGCTTAAACATTCTCATTTAGATGGAAAATTCAGCTATTCAGGATGACTCATTTTCTGAGGGATTCAAATAGGAAAACTTTCATTCTATTTTTAATAATAGGTGCTGAGAAAAGGGCATGGTTCATTCATGCATTTGCAATTTACATTGTACATTCCGGTGTTAATTATGCAACACTTTTTCAGTATCTTTTTGAAACCTTCAGCAATTGAGTTACATAATGTATGTTCTAGTGTATGAACATACTTTGGAAAAATGAAACTAATTAAAAATTAATTACATCTTGCTGGTAATGAAGACTTATTTCATTCCTTAGAGAATTCTTTGAAAGTGGACTATCAGTCATTTTTATTATGAAGTGCCAATTAAATACTTAAAGTTCAAACTTGTCAATTAAAAAGAAGCTTAGTATGCTATTATTTAGAAACGATATCTCATGCATAATTAGAAAAGTTAAACAATAATATATTTTAAATTATAAAGAAGTAAATAAAGTTTTATTTTTTTTTTTTTTTTTTTTTTTTTTTTTTTTAGAATTTATTTATTTATTTGACAGAGAGAGATCACAAGTAGGCAGAGAGGCAGTCAGAGAGAGAGAGGAGGAAGCAGGCTCCCCGCTGAGCAGAGAGCCCGATGCGGGACTCGATCCCAGGACCCTGGGATCACGACCCGAGCCGAAGGCAGTGGCCCAACCCACTGAGCCACCCAGGCGCCCCTAAATAAAGTTTTAAATGAGTAAAATTCTTATATATAATTGCCCACATATTTGATAAACCTTAGAAAAGAATCTGAGATCTTCCTTTAGCAAACCACAAAACAATTGCTTTCCTCAGCAAATTTGATAATTAATTGATCTGTTTTTAAGTATGTCATATAAAGCCCTCATAGGACATTTCTAATCCCTGAATTTCTTCTTTTGTTAATAAAGACCAACTTATATCTATGTTTCACCTGTATTATTTAGCACAAATTATACCCAGAAAATATATACTTTTCATTCCAATAATAGACCTGTTCTGAAGTTTAAGGTATAATTATTTTAAAAAGAATATCCTGAAAATAAGTGAAAAAGTGAACAGTATAAATACCATAGCTTCAATTCATGTGTTTATGCCATAAATGCATACATTTCTAATATCATGGCTCCTATATTAATTTATTCAAATGTTTCCTATTCTTAAATTTTCAAAGTGAAGAACTAACTTCATATAAGATCCCATATTTAGAATGAATTTAAGTTTTAAAATATGGAACAAGTATTATTTGTGTGTGTGTGTATATATGCACACACACTTATGTATGGAGGAAACATAGTTTGATATTTCATATAAAGAAGTCACAGTTTGGAAAATTCTAGTTGGTTTTCTTTTTCTTTTCTTTTCTTTCTTTTTAAGATTTATTTATTTTGAGAAGTTGGGAGCGAGGGAGAGAAACTCAAGCAGACTCCATGATGAGCGTGGAACCCAATGTGGGACTCAATCCCATGACCCTTAGATGATGATCTGAGCCAAAATCAAGAGTAAGATGCTCAAGTGACTGAGCGACCCAGACATCCCTCTAGTTGGTTTTCTTAACCTTAAACTCATCATGAATCAATAGAAGGATGCAGATGCTTAATCTTTATTCTTTTTCTATATTAAAATAGTTTCATATTCTATTCAAAGTCAGATGTAGATTAAAATCTTGGCTCCTAGACTTATTATCACATGATCATGGAGATATAGTTAAACCTTTGCAACTCCTATTTTATTTATAAAATGAGAAAAATAAACAGTTTAATTGTAAAAGGAGAAAAATAAAAACTCACAGTTAATTGAAAGGCTCAATAAATTTTACTGGTTACTGTTGATAATAGTCAAACCACCTTTATTATGATTACATTATATCTCTATGTTCTGCCTAGTATGAGAATGGAAAGAAAAGAAAAAGGAGATAAGAAGTCTCTGGAACCGTGTCATAAAGATACATGGTTGAATAGGAACGATGTTCAGACTGGAAAGGAAAAGACGAAAAAGGGACAATTATTAAATTTGTGATAGCCTATTATATATTTTTTAAACTGTTGATTTACTGCATCCCGGTCTAAAGGGAGGTGGGGTGAGAAGAATTTACTATGCTGGAACAGCAAAATCAATTCTCAACAGCAGAATCCAATCTCAAAAACAGAACCCATGTCATACAAAGAAGAAAGAGGATAACCACAGAAATTACACAGGTACTTCAGTATAGAGAGAAAAGATGGATACAATAACATCTCATTATTTTTTCAACTAAAGCATTTGTTAACTGCTATATATATATATATATATATATATATATATATATATATCTCCAATTATATATATAATTACATGTAAATTTTATTTATGTTTATTTATAATACATACACACACATAATTTTTAAAAATCCTGTTCTCATTTATAGAAACAGATCCTTACTGTCACGATTATGACCAGATATCAGGTTATATAGTATATATTTTCAGTGTCATTGCTTACTTCCCTTTATTTTCTTATTTTTCTTAGTCTTTTTCAGTTTTAACTTAAGTGCTCTCATTCTGTTTCATGTACCATCTTAACTTTTTCTGGATTTTTTTGAAACTATTCTGTCTTGATCGTGGTGGTGAATTTATGACTGCATTTTCCAAAATTGGCAGAAACTTATGGTTTTTTTTACTATATATATTCTTCAATTAAAAAGAAGAAAATATTTTTGAAATAAGGTACAGTCCTAATAAAAGTAAAGAAAATAATATATCTCATTAGAAATTTTGGCAATTTATAATTTTAGAATTCTTGTAAACTGTAAGAAAAATAGAATTATTTTTAATGGGTTTGTTTTGGATGTTAAATTCCACTGGATTGTTACTTCCCTTCACAGGCATAAACTAATACTGAGATTACCCCCGAACACTATTTATGGTGTTACTTCACAATATTATAAAGAATATACGATGAGATTTTCAAAAAACACAGTGTTAGATATGATCTGGAGCAGAATGATTTAATTCAAATTCAGTCTTTTTTTTTTTTTTTAACCCATGAGTATACTTCTACATTTATTAAATGCTGGAATATTTGTAAAATAATGTAAGAGTAACTGGAAATTTTTACAAAATTCTAGGATGTCCAATAATGCCTGGATAGCATATATAATTAGTGGAAAACAATAATTTATCTTATATGACATATTAATTAAAGAGAAATGATACTTTCCATTGTGATGTTAATGAGTCATTCACAAATTTTGTCATGCATGGCATATAAGAGCAACTTTTCCTGTGTCTTTTTCCCTTGCCTCTCACAACCTCCTAGGGCACATCTAGTACAGGAAATTAAGAACTGTTAATAAATTTATTTTAATTAATGACTGTTTCAGATTGCTCTTTATCTTTTGTATATTGGTGAATGCCACCAGTATTAGCATTTTCTGTAGCATTTTCTTTTTTTAATAATAAAGAATCTCTTAAGTAATCAGGATAAGATTTTATGAAAATATAATTTTTATTATTGTTACTGTAAAATAAGAGTTTTTGAATGTAGAATATTTGCTTTTATTAATAAATTAATCAGCTTATTTTGGATGTATATCTTATTAGAATCATGATATAAAAATTATTTTGGGGTACCACATGATGAATACCATTGTATTTTTTCAAAAAGGGGAATGGCTCTCAAAATCTAACTATCAACTAAGAAGTTATCTTATAATAAATATGTGAAAGCATAATGGGCAAACATCAGAATATTTTATTTTTTTTTTCTGATCAAAAACTCATTTAGGGGCACCTGGATGGCTCAGTGGGTTAAGCCTCTGCCTTCGGCTCAGGTAATCTCAGGGTCCCCAGATCAACCACTGCATCAGGCTCTCTGCTCAGCAGGGAGCCTGCTTCCTCCCCTCTCTCTGCCTGCCTCTCTGCCTGTCAAATTAATAAATAAAATCTTAAAAAAAAAAAAAAACACCTCATTTAGGGTAAAAAAAAAAATCCTTTTGGTTTATAAGGTCATCTGTGGGAAAATGAACAAATAAAAAATCTAGAGTTTTTAAAATCCATTCTTTATACTACCCAATATGATGATGTCCTTTCCAGGTAGGTGATTGGTTAAAAAGTAAAAACAAACAAAAGCTATGGGGAATGTAGTATGTTGTTGGCTGATGGGAATAATAACTTAAATAAGGGTGCCTTACCACATACCTTACATCTTTTTTTTTTTTTCCTCTTGGTCTCCCACACCTTTTTTTTACCATTTTGAGTATTATTTCATCATTTTATGAATGCTTTTCTTATTCTTTCTCCATTTGGTTTATTCATTTAAAGTCTATGCCCTGGGGCACCTGGGTGGCTCAGTCAGTTACTCCGAGGTTAAGCATCTGCCTCAGGTTCTGATCCCAGGGTCTGGGATTGAGCTCTAGGTGCATTTGGGCTGCCTGCTCAGCGGTAGCCTACAAGCCTGCTTCTCACTCTCCCTCTGCCCCCTGATTGTGCTCTCTCTTCCAAAAAATATAACAAAAAGCTCAAAAAAAAAAAAAAAAAAAAAAAAGGTCTGTGTGCTAAAGTAGACTACGTCCATTTTTGGTTAAGAATCACACTTCTATATATGCTCACTCAAATAACCAAATAACCACCAAATAACCTCACTCAAAACAGAATGAACTAATCTATGAATGAATGTTTGAACTTTAGGAAAAAGAATAAGAGAACTATTTACTGAATGCTAAAAACTGTTGACTGATCACATTCCAAACCTTACACATTTCTAATACAGAGGAAGAGGTGTTTTTGAAAACAGCAAGTAAAACAAAAATGAATGATTTTCTATTAGCATTAATGCAGATATGTATCAATGAAGACACCAAACCAACAATTCTACAGAGGAAGCTATAAATAGTATCCAGCTAGTATATCTAACTATGTAACTATCCTAGGTACATAGCCTTCAAGTTTATGATGGAAAACTTCCATTGCCCAATTACATAACACTACACAGCTAATATCACTGAGCCACAGTGTCAGCAGATATGCCAACACTCTTATTTTTCTGGATTATTTATGGATGACCTAAGAATATTATAGCTATAGCATCCTGGGGGGAAGTATTTTTTTTAAATACCATTTCAAAATCTCCAGTGTTTCTTCAGTACCAGGTTTTATTCTGAAAATGCTACATTAAATTAATGTTAGCAAGAGAAGTTTCACTAAAATCATTAAAAATAATCAAGCACTATGAGAAGGATGAAGTCACAGCAGTATGACGGTTACCGTAAGAAACCTCTGATCATGTTAGTAGTAGCACTGCTACTACTGAGATTTTATTTGGTTGAGAGAAAGAGAGAAAAAGAGAAACCAGGAAAATTACTTGAATTTATTCTGAAAGTCTCTGGCAGAAGAGTTCCTGGAACAGATGCCATGACTTCTGGTTCCCACTGTAAGTCAGCTATATTATCAGTCAACGGGAAGTCATGATTCAACATGGCATGGACTCAGATTTCAAAGTGTTATTAAGAATATAATTTGTTTCCATGTTAGGAGTTGTTAATACTTCTTGAAATGTATTTAGATCTTAAAAACACTGTCACCTACTTCATGTGAAATAGGTCAAGCTGCGGAGGTTTTGAGGCTGTGAACATTCTGGATCATTTTGGAAATGACCAACATGTAGGAAGGAGGAGAGCATCACAGAACTAGAACTGGATGAATTATTTTAAAAAATTAAATTATATTTTATGCAAGAATTTGATTTGTCTTCACCCTATGGTTTCTAACCACTTGCTAATGCTCCCTGTAGGAAGAATGAAGTATGATTTTTTTCTCAACCACAGACTTCTCTTCAGATACTTGAAGATACCTCTTTCTTTTCCTCCTAAACCCTCTTATTCATCAATAATCTTACTCTCCATCTACTCATCTCTCTAGCCAGTTGCAGTTAACACTTGTATGTTACCATGTTCCATTCATTGTTTTAAGTATTTTAGAACCACTAACTAACTCTCCTTAACAAGCCTGAGATGAAGGTATTATTACAATTCCCATTTTATACATGAGAGTGCTAAGGCAAGACAGGCCAGGTAACTTGCCCAAAGTCCCACAATTAGTAAGTGAAGAAGCCATTTTCAAGCCCAGCCAATCAGATTTCATAGACTTTAGCTAAATATCCTATTCCTTCTACCTTTCATCAAATGAATCATAGTCCCCAGAATACACAATAATGGAAGCATCCTCTGTCAGACAAACTCTCACGTGTTGGCAATGCTCTTAAAATCTGTGCCCAGATTTTAAAACAAATTCTTAGAAAATGGTCTGACCAAATGGGAAAGCATGAAATTTTATCTTTATTCTAGATGCATTATTATTATCATCATCGTCATCGTATCATCAACACAGTTGAAGACTGCATTCATCTTCCTCACCTCATAAACGAACTACTGATACAAATTCAATCTGTGATTCCCCAAATCCCATAAGCTTATTGACTGACTGACTGACTGTGGGGCCTCCCCAGTAATTATGCAGTGACTGGCAAAGACTGAGTCAACGAATATGGATTTACTGGCTGAAAATGACTCCTCCCCCGCCCCATTAACAACTCTCTAGCAGAATCTTCTTATTTTGGAATTATATAGTAAACAAACCTAAACAGAGGACTTCATATTTATCTGTGTTAGATTTCGTCTTTTTCACTTTAGGTCCTTGGTAACATCTGTCCATACCCATTTGATTCCTGATTTTATAATCTGGTCTATTAGTATATTGTTCTCCTATAACCTGCCATCCAGCAACACAAATGATCACATCTTCTATATCTTCATCAACGTTATTGGTTTAAAACACTCAGCAGGAGAGGGTCAGTGACAAAGCTTGTCAACATGCCCAGAAGACCACCTTCTAGGCAGATTGGTCCATCTTGTAAGATTTATTATTTTTTATTAAGATTTAGTTATATTAATTTCGTACATTTTATTAAAAAATAATATTACACGACTTGGTTACATGCCGTGACTGACTTTGTTCCAGCGTATTGGCTCCCTAACTTAATTATAAGTTTCTCACCTATGGGGCTGGGGCTCTTGCTTTATCTCCCACAGCTCTCAGGGAAGCATTTTGCACATTTAGACACACACTGAATGAGGAACAAATGAAATAAAATATTTTGAGCATGGTCATGACTCATCTAACAAGGAATCCTCATTGACAGGCTTCATATACAATTTCCTGGAACCATCGATTTTTAAAATATCACCTATGGCCAATCGAATTTCTCTTGGCTTTAATAACTTTGGTACTTCTCATTCATAGGAGACTCATATATATAAGACATTTATAAATAAGTAAAAATGCCTTTCTCTGATTAAAAGGAACCTCTTCAGTCTATGGGAGTACTTAATCACCCATTCAGCTTGGCCTGGAGAGGAGACATGGCTGATGGTGGCAGATGAAATAAATGACTGACTGACTGACTGACTGACTGAATGAATAAAATAAAGCAACATCATCTGCCTCGATCATAATGAATTCACAAAACAAGTCCATAGCGTTGGCTCAGTGACTAATGACAAGCAATATAAGTTTAACCTCTACTTGGCCCTCAGGCAAAATTGATGCTGTATTAACATACTCCAATATTAGCATTTTCATATCATTATATCAAATACTACATGACACCCTAATGCCTAACCAACATTTGTGAATTTCTGATAATACCAGGTCTAGTCAATGGAACCTGGGAATACTTCTCTTATCAAAATCCAGAGTTCTTAAGTGGGCTTATGATGCATCAAAGTCACTTATAATTAGAGGAAAATATCAGCAGTAACTATGGGATTCTTTCCAATTATGGATTTCCTGGTGCTTGAATTAAGATTTTTTTGGCTCTAAAATGAAGCAGACTAACGCACTCAGACTATGTCTATCAATATTTCTGGACTGGAGAGCTCATATAATTCTAGGATTCTTGGTAAGCTGTCTGACTTCTTTACTGGCAGAGTGTTCTATCAGAGTGAATTTGTTATTAAAAGATAATTGCTTATTTTTTTGTTAAAGTAATCTTCCATTTTTCCGCTCATGTAGTAGCATAGTGTTATGGGAAAAGTAAAACAACAGGGGAATTACAGTCACTGTCCTCAGTAGGTGAATGAGTCTATGTTTATCTGCACTATTCTTTTGAAACTGAAAGCAAAGGAGTCTAATGTGATTTTTCTTGTAATCTGACCATTTTTCTCATTTGTCTGAGGCTTATTATGTTTATCTGTGGATGACTACTGTAATATTTTTAGCACTACTTATTAAAACTCATCTCTTGAAGTCTTGCTCAATATTGCTAATTAACTTCTTCATTACCATAAGCATGCTGCTAAAACACACGACTGTCATAAAATGTTTTAAAGGAATAAACAAAATCATGTAATATAAACAATGATACAGCTGCTCATTGTTTATACAGCTCAGCAAATAATAGCCAAGTGCTACAGATTGAATCAGTGAATATTATTCCTTCTCATTAATGGAAGAAGACAGGAATTTAGTATAAGCTGTGCATGACAAATAATAGGGCTCTTACAAATTGAGGAGGCGTCAGCATCGCATCTCTGCCTACTCATTTTCATGGGTACTCTGCCAAAGGGTAACTCTGCCTTCCTCGTCCCATTTGGAGCAGTATATAATCAGTCCGCTTGAAGGCTAAAAAGAATTGCTTCAGAATTTAAAAGGATCAATTCCATCTCATACGCACTCTAATTCGTTTAAGATCTTGAGTACAGAGCTCGATAGATACAAAATTAAGAATTCGGTATTTGTTAACAGTGAATTATGTAAAATTTTTGTAGGCTTATTATGTAAATTAAGGAAATCTAAAAGGCCTCTAAATTATCTCAAAGAGAATATATTTAGAATCTCAAATAAGTAATCATGATTGTTATTAGTAAAACAAGAAACCGATCGGTCTTTTAGATTTTCCTTTTTCTGATAGCTTAGAAATGCCAAAAAAACTTGAAAGGTTTGTGTGAGGCTTTACATTGTTTTATTACTTTTACTATCTCATACTCTTTTTTCAGCAGAAATACCTTACATTGTAATCAGAATACAGTCTAAGCAAATAAATCAAGCTCCATTCAATGAGAACGAATGACTGCATTTTCAGGTCTAAATGGGGGGCAAGAGTTGGTGTAAAATTAATAGAATTAAAGAAAATGAAAAAAAAAAAAAAAAGATCTTTAAAAAAACAACTACTCACCACAGTTGCTAAGCCAAATATTTCTAGGTTAACTCTAGTGATACATACAAAAAAATGGGTGAAGGGAAATTTAACATAAAGAAAGTTTCTCTTAAAAATGTTTACTTCAGGGGCACCTGGGTGGCTCAGTGGATTAAAGTCTCTGCTTTTGGCTCAGGTCATGGTCCCGGGGTCCTGGGATCGAGCCCCCGCATCTGGCTCTCTGCTCAGCAGGGAGCCTGCTTCCCTTTCTCTCTCTCTGCCTGCCTCTCTGTCTGCTTGTGATCTCTGTCTGTCAAATAAACAAATAAAATCTTTAAAAAAAAATGGTTACTTCATTAAGTGAGATACACGTCCATGCACAATTTCAATTTAAAAATGAAAAAAAATATATAAAATTTTGAGTCTCCTTTAAGCATGTCAGAACATTTAATTCAATGGATTCACATCTGAAAACGTGCTTTTGAATTTTACAATCCTATTGGGGCAAGGCTTTAGATGTTTCTGCCTTAAAGGACAACACAAAGAGCATCAGGGGGCTGGACCAACCAAACAAAGTTTACACATCAGCCTGATTTAGGATGGGAAGGGTCTCTGCACTCGCCCAGATCTCAGCCAGCAAAGCTGAGTGTGGTCCGTGTTTAGGAAAGCCAGTGGGAATGGACAGAAGAAACCATCATGTGCCACAGACTAAGGATTAGTACATGCGGCAACTTACAAACATAAATGAAAGGTTCCGAATTCTACCTACCCCTACTTTTGAGTATGAAAGAAGCCTTTGCCCTAAATAAAAAAACTGAGCTTCTGTTCATGACGAGGGTGGGATTCTCCTGGTTATGACATTCCTTCAAGTGTAGTGACAGGTCTAATTTGTTTTCCTACTCATTTTCCACCTTTTTTGTTTTCCCAACACAGGAACAGACCATGAGCGGTGGCAAAGCATGGCAAGATTGCCTAGTCTTACTTCTCTTCTCACTGTACTAATTTATTCCAGCTATTCAAGGTGAAGATGAATGGCACCTTGCTTTGCCAGGACAAGCTTGCGAGGGACATGTCCGTCCTGCGCCAGACTGCTGTTCTTTTCTGTCAACCACACAGGTAGTAATTCTATGAGGACACAAGACAGGGTCATTTAATATAACAAAGTGATACATTTTGCTTCCAGAGCAGTCTTAGCCCAGAGAGGGGACAGTTAGTATATACTACTTCCCAGATTCTTAATGCATTAAGACAATATTTGAGCTAAGATATAAATCTTATTTAAACATTAGAGAATCTAGAGTGGTGATTCTTTTCCAAACCCAATATCAACTCTAAAAAATACTATCCCTGGGCCTCACTTCATCTACTGAAAACATTTTAGGGATGACCAGATGGGAAACAGATAGGAAATCTGTGTTTTTTTTTTTTTTTTTAAAGATTTTATTTATTTATTTGACAGAGAGAGATCACAAGCAGGCAGAGAGGCAGGCAGAGAGGGAGGAGGAAGCAGGCTCCCTACTGAGCAGAGAGCCCGATGCGGGACTCAATCCCAGGACCCTGAGATCATGACCTGAGCCGAAGGCAGTGGCTTAACCCACTGAGCCACCCAGGCGCCCCAGGAAATCTGTATTTTAACATATTTCCTCAGTAGTGAGTTATAGAGCTTCTTTGCAGTAGTTGTTAAATAGGAGAGGGGAAACATTTATTTAAAGGTGGTCAATAAAATAGTGACAGAAATTCTAAAAACAAAACAAAGAAAACAGTTTAATGTTTTTATTATATTCTATAGTACATATAGTGGTGTTGTAGGGATTATGGATTATACAGCAATTCTCAAACTTAGCAGGTTATTAAAAATGATTAGTAGTATCCATCCCCAGAGTTTCTGATTTAATCTGGGATGGAACCTGGTAACTTGTATCTGAACCAAGTTCCTTAGACTATACTTCAAGCTCCATTATCCCATATAATTTAGGCTTAAGTTATTTTCAATCAATTTGCATACGCTGAAGTTTTATTACATGAAGAAATATAAAAAGAGGGTTCCAAAATATTTAAACCCACTGATCACTAAAACAAAGTTATTTGCCTCCTAAAATAATTACACAAAATTGTGATAAAGCATTCTAATATGCCCTGCATGAATGATTTTTAATATTTACCATGAATAGGAACATCAGTGCTTCTCTCTCATCAAAAATATTCATCAAATATCTTGTTTTAAAGGCTAATCATCAATGGTCAATGGCCATACTTAACTACTCTTTCCTAAGCAATATAAACATGAACATAAAAAGGCTATGTGTGTAAATAAAAAATAATATTAACTGTTTTATTGTCAAAGCTAAAAGTTCTAAGTTTCATTTCTGATTAGAATAGTTGACTCTCTTTTCATTCATGTTCAGTGTTGTCATATTTAAGCTATTAAAAAGAAACAACATACTCAAATTAGAGTTACTTGTGCTAAACCCACATCCCCAAACCAAGGTTTAATACTTAACCTACCTCCAGCTCCAATTTTTTTAAGGAATATGTTGTCTTAATTAGTTAGTCTGGAATTTTCTAGCCAGCACCAATGAGGTAATCTACCACATAAACCCTCTCTAACTCCCAAAAGAGGATGAGGTAATCTGTTCTTTCCTTAACCACCTCCCCCCCTTCCTGCCTATTAAGTCTTCCATTCTTTCTTAACAAAATTTATTGGCTTATTTAATGGGGGGAGGGGAAGAATGGGAGGAAGAGGGACAAGGAGACTCTCACTGACTGCGGAGTTCAATGTGGGGCTCAATTCTAGGACCCTGAGATCATGACCTAAACTGAAGTCAAGAGTGGGAAGCTCAGTTGTCTAGGCCACCCAGGTCCCTCTACAGCTTTACACTTTGTGCAGCCCCTTAGAGCTCCTTTCTACTTGTTAGATGGCTTGCTGCCTGATTCATGAATTGTTCAATAAAACCAAATAGATCCTAAAATTTTACTTGATTGAATTTTTGTTTTTCAACAAAACTTATGGTTTTCTTTTTATGTTTTTACCTTTTTGATGTTCACCTTTATAAGCAACTGGTGAAAACTCATGATTTGAACTGTTTAAGTCAAAGACGATAGAGTATACCACTAAACCAAATAATGTAATGAAACACTGGCACTATTTCTACGTTCTCTGGAGTGAGAGATCAATATATTCAGTTATTCCACATTTCTGTATGAGAGTAGATTCAATCTGTGTTACACACATTTGTAGGGCTCTGTAACCAAGGAGTAGAAGCAAAGTCTCTAGGAACGCCCAATACTTTTAAGAACTACGCATTTTTCTTTCCTAACAACGAAAAACACAAAAAAGCCAAAAAACTAAAAATAGAGTAAGTCTCTTCTCATAGTTTTATTCTCAGTAAGACTTTGGCATTTTCTTCTTTGTGGGTCCTAGTGCTACTTAACTAGTTAGTTACTGTCCTGACACAATTAGAAGGTCTTCTCATATTCCATCATAGAATTCGATCTAGATTATTGGTATTCTATCCATGTGAGTATTAGCTCAATTTTTAGAAATGTATTTCACTACTTTAAAGATTATACATATTCACTAAAGAAATTTGGTAAAATCCCCCAAAGCTCAAATCTGAACAATTAAGAGCTTAACTTCTATTAAAATTTTGAATTATCTGCCTGTTAAAATATGCACTACTACTATCACTACTAAAATACTTAACTTCATAAATTTTTAAAAGCTTATTATAGAAATCCTCAAATATAAATAAAAGTAGATAAAATGTATAATGGTCTAAATTCAAACCTGCTTTAAAAAAAAACACAAAACTTTAGCAATACATAATGAACATTTCTCATATCATTAAATAGTCTTATACCCTATGACTTTTTTAGTTGTACTACTGAAACATTTAATAAATGATCTAAAAGAATATATTCATTGTTTGGGGGGAGAAGTTCTCACAGAAAGATTTATCCACACAGAAATAACTATGCAACTCTCTTTGTTAATACAGAAAAGTTGTATATCACAGATACATTTACTTGACATGAATTCAAATAGTTGTGTAATTAAAACACTATAAAATTATACTTTGTAAATGTACTTTTTGGGATATAGAATATACATTGCACATAATCTATCCTACTACCACAGCACTCTATAGGGATATGTATTTTAAAAACTCACTACATTTTATAAACTATTAAAGGAGTTTCAAAAATCATTTGATTACTTTTTTTTACTTTGATACTTGAGATTCTGACCCCAATATATAATACACTTCCACTAGATGAACATTTTTATATTCCTTATGTGAAGTTTGTCCTGAAATTCAAGTTTTTTAAGATTTCTTTTTTTTTTTTTTTGACAGGAAGAGAGAAATCACAAGTAGGCAGAGAGGCAGGCAGACAGAGAGAAAGAGAGAGGAGGAAGCAGGCTCCCTGCGGAGCAGAGAGCCTGACGTGGGGCTCGATCCCAGCACCCTGGGATCATGACCTGAGCCGAAGGCAGAGGCTTTAACCCACTGAGCCACCCAGGCGCCCCCTGAAATTCAAATTTTAAGGCATATATCTCTTCTGATTGGCTTATCTTTCTCATTAAATCTGAGAACTAAAACCCCCACTTTCATTTATATATAAATCTTCTTGTTCACCATTAGGTTTAGACAATTATAGCTTTCCCTGCTTACAAAACTGGGTACTTAAACTTTGTTGTGGCCTGTTAAATTTCTAAGTCTGGAACATGATCAGCCCAAGTCAGTAGTCCCGTTCATGGACGGACGTACTCTGCCATGTTCCCGAAAGCTTAAAAAGTATTAGTATACTAAAAACTATCATAAGAATCCAAAACACAAGGCAAGTTAATAGATTCACATTCAGGAGAGAATTCAGTTAAGGTGGTATAAAAATAATTTTTGAGCAATTAAATTCTCAAGAATTGTTTAATATGTTCAATAACTGAAACACACAGTAGTTACTATGGGTCACACTCAATTAAAATTCCAGAGTAACATTTTAATTTTCGACAAGAGAGGGCTTCTTTTACTAGAAACACAATGATTTCCTGGAAAGAGGTGAAGGTTGTTGGTGCTCTGGGAAGCTGTAGTCCTGGCTTCTCTGAGTTTTAAAGAATGTGGGGCTATATTCTTAGAAAGGGGGAATGCCACTTCAGGATTTTTTCTGATTTACCTTTTTACAGGTACCAATAGTTGATTTGATATATTACTTTCTTTCTTTCTTTTAAGATTTTATTTATACATTTGAGAGAGACAAAGAGAGCACAAGCAGAAGGAGGGACAGAGGGAGAGGGAAACGCAGACTCCCCACTGAGCTGGGAGCCTGACGTGGGGCTCGATCCCAGGACACTGAGGTCATGACCTGGGCTGAAGTCAGACGCTTAACCGCCTGAGCCATCCAGGCGCCCCTGGTACATTACTTTCTAAGGGATAATGATCACACACTGTTTCTCTCTACCATCCACACTGACCGGGGCTTTTAAAATCTCTGGTGCCAGCCAGAGGGTTGTCTCGGTCATATCTTCTCTTCCAGCTGCTTCTTATTCACCGGTGCAACCGCACACAAGCTGCTCCATCTTCCTTTCCTACACCCTGCAATCTTCCACCCACTGAGGGACAGTCCGGGGCACTCCACTGGTACGTTATCTTACACATGACATAATAACGCCCTTGTACAAGCCTCTCTTCATACAAATGCGTTTCTCTAGGGAGGAAACCTAGCAGTAGATACGCTAGTTCACAAAATAGGTCTATCGCGTAGAGAAGGCTATTCTCAGCTATTGCCAAGCTGTTTATGATAATTCGCATTCACACCATCAAGGTATAAGCGTTCCACACTGTGCCCTTAATTTTATCTTTACCCACTTAAGGCTATTAAATCAATCTTGGAAAATGACTTTTTAACATTTTTAAATGCAGGCTCTTTCATCAACTTCCCTTGAAAAATGAGAACTCATTCATTTCTTGTCCATTTATGTTTACGAAACAAAACACATTCATTTCCCTTTTATTTCTCGTCCCTAACTCCTTTCTTCCTTCATTTTGCTTTTCCAACATGTTGCCAATCTTGCCCCTAAACTTGAACATAAAAGTTGTGCTAGCAAAACATCTGAATTACAAAAAAAAAAAAAAAAAAGAAATAATAATATAGGTTAACTAGAATTAAATTTTAATAAAGAGCCCACACCATATCCATGCACTGTAACATCAAATTCTACTATATTTGCTTGTGTGCATTATAATTTTTCCTATTATAAACAGAAAATATTGTGACTTCATGATTCCGTCAAATACACCTGAGTTTCTTTGAAACTCACATCGACATCACAGGTTTCGGTGGGCAAGCGACTGAGTTTCTTGGTCTTAGTTTCCTCATCTGTCCTCACAGAATTTTTTTAAGGGTGAAAGTGTGTGTGTGTGTGAAACCTGGTGCCATTGGGAGGAGAAGGGGGTGCTCTACAGCACCAGGTGCTGTTTGCTTGTCCTTACTCTAACTCAAGGTGGATGCGTCCTTGCTGCCTTTCATTTCTACTTCAGTTTAGCGGCCTTACTTATGTTCTCGTACATCTCCATTGGCTTCCTGCCTTCCCTCCTCCCTGTGGTAACTGTATTCCTTTCATTCACCGACAAATGCCGACCAACGAATTCGTTTTAATCACTGACGCATCAGAAAGCCCCACAGACTAGGATTCTAAGTGCAACTCTGGACTGTTGGCACTCTTGACCTTCTCTGACTCTCGATTTCTTCATCCGGAGGATAATGTTTGCTCCGCATGATATTTGTAAGGGTTAAATTTGATAATCTTTGTAAATGGCAAGAAAAGAGAAAATTCAGTAAGTAGTAGGTGATACTACTATTTTTTGACAACCCCCTTTCTGCTTCTTTTTTTATTTATTCTCACTACTCTTTTTTTTTTTTTTTAAGATTTATTTATTTGAGAGAGAGAGAGACAGAGCGAGAGCACGTGCACCAGTGGGAAGGGCAGAGGAAGAAGAAGAGAGACTCTCAAGCAGACTGTATACTGAGCATGGAGACCAGCTTGGGGCTCAATCTCATGACCCTGAGATCACGACCTGGGTGAAAACCTAGAGTCAGGGCTAAACCAACTAGGCCATCCATGGTGCCCTGGTTTTTTCTCTATTCTGTAAGCTCGGTGAGGATAGGCTCAATACCCGCCCTGCTCATAATTATAGCCGCAGAGCATCCCAGAGCGCCGGGCCTTAGCTGTACTTAAAAGACAGGGTTACAAGGCACCTGGGTGGCTCAGTAGGTTCAGCCTCTGCCTCTGGCTCAGTTCACGGTCCCAGGGTCCTGGGATTGAGCCCCGCATCGGGCTCCCTGCTCAGCGGGGAGTCTGTTTCTCCCTCTCCCTCCTGCTCCCCCTGCTTGTGCTTGCTCTCGCCCCACCCCCGTGTCAAATAAAAAAATTAAAATCTTAAAAAATAAATAAATAAAAGACAAGGTTACTGAGGGGAGGAAGGGAGGAAAGGAGGGGCAGAGAAGAGAAGAGGAGGCAGGAGGAAAGGAAGGAAGGAAGGAAGAACTGGGGCGGGGGGGGGGGGAGGGGGGACCCATCAATTACTGGGCTTCTGACTTAAAGCCAATTTGACTTTCTGCTTCTGCTTTCTACAGCAATTTTGATTATGTGCCTGAAAGTCACTTTTAATCTTTGGCTTTTTCTTAGTATTTCCAATTCCACTTTCAAGCTTCCTCTCACTAAACCATTACCACTTACATCTCTCGGTGGACGCCTCTATAACCTAGAACGGTCGAAGTTTTTAGTTTAATATGTGAATTTGTAGCTCTACAGCAATATTAGCATAGATTTTGGGAAAGTGTACTGTTTTTTAAAAAACACGGTCCATTTTATATTTTTTATGGAATAGGATATTTCTAAGTAAAATGCCATTTTCTTTTTTTTCCCCAAAGACAAAAGTTTCTTCAAAGATATTTCTTATATTTAAAAAACTATCATAAGAGATCATTCTAAATCATGAAATTAACAAATACCTATCAATTCACTCCTGTTGGAGTGAGTTTTTGGTAGAATCATTTTTTCTAACATTATTTTTAAAAATCTAAATTTTAAAGCTAAAATATTTCAGTCATTAGATGTTTCAGAAACAAAGGACTGGACAATTTTAATTTGTATCTTAACTGGGGTAAGCGGATACAAAAAGTTTGAACATGAATTGTACTATTGAAGAGCTTAAAGAGAAACAGGCGGAGTTCTTATTTAAACAACTAAAAAGGAAATGTCCTCCACTTGTTTTCAAGGAAATCTGATAGGTCTCTCCCCAAAACTGTCTAACACAGATTTTACCTATCATTTATGTATCTGAAATTATTTGGTCATGAATCATTGCAATTTGAGAGTTTAGCTTCCTGATGGAAAAGTACTTAAGAGGGAAATACCTTTGTCCTTAAAGTCATACTTTGGATTGCCAACCCTATTCTAAGCTATTCTAAAACTTGAAGGGGAAAAACAAACAAACAACAAAACAAAACAAAACAAAACAAAAAAACAAAAAGAAAGCAAGCAAATGTCAGGTTTTGCTATATAATAAAATCAATTCTCATTTATCCGTGCTAATGTGGACAGACCCAGAGTATTCCGAAGTGGAACCTTTTAGATAATCAGAAATCTCATTTTAGTCATTCTAGCCACTGTTGCCAACTCTGAAGAGAGGTGCTAGTAAGGAGCAGCAGTTCCACCTGCCTGCCCTCTGGTGGACGTGCGAAGGAGCAGGTAAATGGCTATCGAAAGAACAGCTGGTGTGAGTGGGAAGCTTATTCACAAGTAAGTCATCTTTTTGTGACTCTGTGTTGCATGTAGAAACGATTTTGATTACATTTCTAATAATTGCACATTTATCAGGGACATCACTCCGTAGGGGGAAAAAACATAGCAAGTTAAATCATCTGTGAACCTCTTTATTCTTTGCATCTTGTCTCCTATTTGTTAGATGAATGGCTAACACTGGGCTTGGCCCTAAAAGGGCGGGTCGAGCTTTGCTCTGTCCAGGACCGTGATTTGATATTCAGAGCCTGAAGAGCAGAAGGTGTCATTCTGAAGAGGTTTAACCTTCAATTATGATGAAGGGGAAATACAAGGAAGGAAAAAAACAAACAAGAGGAGACTTCAGCTGATGGTGAACGGCCATGGAGTACTAGCGAGGGCACATTTTGCAAGGTTTGGCTGGGCTCCCTGAAAAATCACCAGCAGCAACTCCCCTCCGGCAGCAGCTGGCACTCCAGGCAGTGAAGCCGCACCGGGAGGAAGACAGGGGCTCCTCTGCACACAGGGAAACAGCTGATGCACAAAAATACAGACCGGGATGAAATTAGCAACAAGTAGCTGACTATTTTTTTCTCTTTGTAAAGTTCACTCAGTTACTAAGACGGATGTAAATTTAACCCTAGAGACAGTGTGGCCTCTCACATGGAACTGAGAAGCAATCCTAACCCAGAGGCTCAGGGACAACCCTGATTTAAGATCCTGTTTCTTGTAGGCTCTGTCCTGCACCATCTTTAACCCAACCGTTCGGGAAGCAGATTCAGCTACCTATTAAACACGTGACAGTTTCAAAATGTTCAGGATTCTCTGCCCAGCACTCACATTACTCAGCTGTCAAAGTAAAGAGCTCAGATATATGATGTGAAAATTACATTTTAACGAGGTGTCATGTGTGTTTAAAGTTCTTATTCATCACTACATAGTCACAGCCTGTACTGGAGACACAAATGCACTTAATTAGCATATTATAAGGACAGAAGGTTCACCTTATCTGCATTGTTAAACTGTTATGTGTAGGCTTTTTGTTGTAGTTTTTAGGTTCTGTTATCTTCAGCATATAAGGAAGGATACATTTACATAATCTCAAACAACTTTCAAGAAATATGGATTGTGTTCAGGAAGCAGAAGAACCGTGGTAAGAGACAGTAACTGCCTGTCTTCATTGTTTTGTTGTTCATCCTGGTTGCTTGATGTGTTTCATTAAATTGCAACCCATAGATTTTTAGATCTGTTAGACATGTTAACTGTAAGAAATTTTTGGAAGTGGGCTTCTCTGACTATTCTTATCACCAACCTAAATCTACTTCCTCCTCCTTCAGTAGCAAATACTGGAAAACTTTATATATTTGACAAAGAAAGTTTAGATTGTTCTACAGACAGTTGAGAAGCAAACTAGAAGAGTCCAGGAAAATACCTCACATTTCAGTGCCATTTATTAATGAATAACGGACTCAGCATAAGGCAGTTTGAGACAAAGAACTAAAGGGTGAAAGTCCGTGACTAGTCATAGCTAAGGGGCGGTGAGGCAACTGATTGGCTAACACCAGATGTAGCTGATATAAGGTAGTTCTAGAATTACAATGCCAACCTGAGAATCACTCAAATAACATGGGACATAGCCAAGTATTATTTGGGGGGTTTTAACATCTATCTTATTACAAGAGCCGGCTAATGGCAATGATGAAAATATAGTTCATGGGGCACAGAGGTGGCTCAGTTGCTCAGGTTATTGTTCCAGAGTCCTGGGATCCAGCTCCGCATTGGGCTCCCTGCTCAGTGGAGAACTTGCCTCTTCTCCTCCCTCTGCTGCTCTCCCTGCTGGTGCTCACCCTCTCTCCCACACTCTCTCTCTGTCAAATAAATGAACAAAATCTTTAAAAAAAAAAATACAGTTCATATAATATTTTATAAGATAGGATAAAGGCTTAGTTAAAAGTACATTTGAAAAAAGTTCTAGATCTGGTAGTTCTAGGTATGGTTTTCTGGTCGGAAAAAAAAAAAAAGCGCTTTTCCATTTACTTTATATTAAGATGCTAACGCTTGCAAGCATTTTGGATACAGGTGACGCAAACTGAATCCGCTGTTCTGCAGACAAAATGTGTTTTCAACAGAATACAATTATTATTCATTTCTGGATATGAAATACGTTCCGTTTTTTCAGACATGAAGAAAATCCTAAAATTCATCAACTGAAAAATTTAAGAATATGTTCTGAATATAAAATTCATTGAACAGGGCTGCCTGGGTGGCTCAGTGGGTTGAGCCTCTGCCTTCAGCTCAGGTCATGATCTCAGGGTCCTAGGATCAAGTCCCGCATCGGGCTCTCTGCTAGGCAGGGAGCCTGCTTCCTCCTCCCATTCTCTCTCTCTCTCTCTCTCTCTCTGCCTGCCTCTCTGCCTACTTGTGATCTCTCTCTGTCAAATAAATAAGCAATCTTATAAAAAAATTAATTGAGCAGTTGCTCACTTTCTTCCCTATTATAAGACTACCGACTCCAATGTCTTCTAATTACTTCTGAAAGCAAGCTCATTAGGTGTTAATGTGCTTGGGCACTTCTCTCTAACACCTGCTAAACTTGCTTAAAGTTACCAAAGCTCTTTACAATCTGAGTGAAGAGGAGAAGAAGCTGGATGTAGGGGTTGGGGGTGGGGAACAGCTGGCATGAATCCTAAAGCTTCCAGAGTAGGGAGTGTGAGGTCCACCGTGATGGGGACGACCTGAGAGGCATACGTGTCATCTTCATAAAACAAATTTTAGGACTAATACTCTTATTCTCATAACATTCTGAATATTAATATATATGATAATTCATTCTTTGATGTATTAAATCGTCCAACAAATCTTGCAGAACACCCACTATATATTGGGCACTCCACAGGGACCTGTAAGCAAAAATGACTGAAACAATATCAACAAGATTATTTCTATGTGAATCAAAATCTCGTTTAGCTCTGGAGAAAAAGCTTTTCATAAATTGGAAATTCTTTGCATTTGGTATGTTCTTTACCATGTGAGATAGAACTATACTATTAAAAACTGTTTTTGCACAATTTGCAAACATAAATTATTATGTGACTAGCAATACTGCATAAATACAGATTCATTTTCCATTACTTTCATGCTGGAAAACTACAGAAAACGCTGGCAAACTTCCATTTAATGTAATGCAAAATATATGATGACAGTTCCGAAAATGTTTTTAGACAAAAATGAGAACAAATTTTAAGCTTTTTAAAACTTGGCCCAGAAGCGCAGGCCCATTAAAGCACTTTTCAAGGAGAAACTTCACTTAAAATTATCAAAGAACATTTGGAAAACAAGTTTAAAAAATCATATTAATATTAATTGATTTATACGGCTATTGTTGAAAACAACCTGTTTCATAGACTGTACCATTCCCAGGATGATTTCCTTTGAAAAAGAACATAAACCAAGTCCTGTAGCTGAGCCAGCCCAACAAAGGCAGGGCAATTAGCAGTTTGAAGATGGGTGTTGGGAAAAATAAGGGACTGAAGTTAAATGATTTCTGAAACTACTTTTAGGAGACACTGTTTTCCTTGTTATTCTTCTTAAAGTTCACCATTTCAAAAGTTAAACTGGACTCTTGTTAAGAAGAGAAAATACATCTGATTTCATGGTTGAAGAACAGACACAACTTTTTAGAGCACAAATCTACGGTAGTCTTATCGTGAGAACTACAGATTAGATTTGCATCTAGAAAGGGCCTGGCATCTGGGGAAACTGAGATCACTTCCAGCAAATGAACGAATCTAGAGGCACAGCCTCCGTTAACACTTGCCGTGACCAATGCCATAGGAGGGAACATGAATCTGGAGTTGGGATGCCCTTCAACAGCTGTGGGGTATTTGAGTCATACAAACTATGGTGTCTTAGGTTCCTCATTTAAAAAGTGTGGATGAGAACAACTTTTGCAGGGTTGGTGTGCGGCTATTTGGTTAAATTTGCTATCCCTTCCACAAATATCATCTTGTTAAAATTTAACAAAATTTTTGGAGATCAGGGTTATTTTTTTCCATTTTGTAGTCGAGAAAACCAAGACCAAGCAATGGAGGCAGGATTCAAACCCAAGCCCACGGACTCCCAAACTCCCATTCAGAGTAGCATGTTACCTGTGCGTACGCTTCCCCAGAGGATTTTTACGTGCTCAAGAGAAACATATTTGCCCCCTAACTTGCAGCTCCCAGATCCTTTAATGGGTCAAAAAGTGATATTCAGTACAAGTATGACACAGATACCCCTTTGCATAAGAACTTCAGAAGTGTGAGTTTTTATTGATTAGAACTCAGTTAAAATCAGAGCAAAAAAGCTTGCTTCCAACAGATGGCAAGAGCAAATACACTTTAGATCTACAGACTCAGAATTAGCCTTTTTGACCCTAACATATTTATAGTAAGTTGTTTCTGTACATAAACACATGAGAAGATCCATAATAAGAATTCACTAAAGGCAATTTCTTTGAAAAATGTCAACCTAATTTACTAAAGGAAAACATACAGCTGAAGCTGTTTGCGAGGAATAAGATGAACAGCCTCTATTAATGCTAATTGGAATTCTCATATCCACACATACAATGCAGAAAATTTACTTCTACACTTACTCTTCCTGCCTCGAAACTGCAGTAAGTCCACACCAAAATGCTGGCTTTTAAATCTGAGCCTTAATGCATGAAAATTGGATCATTTTTCTTATGATTCTATTTACAAATTTACAAATTACAGATGGAATCTTACTCTTTACAAAACAGACAAGATCTTCATTGTTATTTAAAGGAGGAAAACCTGAATCTCCTGGCAAAGTTAGGAATTTGTTTCAAAAGCTGAACTTTCCCATTTCTCAGTGTTTGCTGCTTTAATAACCTCCTTTCAACAAACAAGAATGCTAGTACATTTGGGCAAGATGGTTTAATATTTTAACTCCCATAAATAAACAAACACATAAAATTAAATGAGTGGTGTACTTTTCCTTATGTCCACAATGACCGGTCATATAAATATATTCACATACATAAGTTTACTAATATCTACTGGAAATATCTTTGTATCAAGTCTCTAAATACTTGGGACCATGGTATCGTCTTGTTCTTTCAGGATAATTCAAAAAACTAAACTCAGAATTTGCATCAATTTATCAAGGCCAATTAACCTTAGCCTATTTATCATTAGTGATAAAAATAATGAATAATATTTTCAATAAATAAAACTTGAAACATGTTACTCTTTCTTCTTCACCGATTAACAACAAAAGATGAATTGTTACCTGCAGGCAATTAGAAATTATGTCCTATTGCAATTTAAAAGTCAAAAGACGTGTGGGGGGTTGGGAGGGCCTGGTGGTGGGTATTACGGAGGGCACGTATTGCATGGAGCACTGGGTGTGGTGCATAAACAATGAATCTTGGAACACTGAAAAAATAAAACTAAATTTAAAAAAAATAAGTCAGAAGAGGCTAAGAATACACATAAACAGAGTTTTCATGGAAAAAATACAAATTTTAGTTTAGGAATATTACAGTTATGAAAAAAAAAAAAAGGTCTTCCCAGAATACTCCAGATGGTTAATTCTTGCTTAGGTTTTCAACTGAAGGGTGTATCAAATTGAAAGAGCTTACCTGTACAGTGGTGAATCAGGTACTGTACTTGAGCTAGGAGAGTTTTTGAGGATTTAGTAAGGAGAAGTAGCTCTTGCTGCTGTTGCATACTTGGGCCTAATATTAGCTCTGCTGGCCATGGAAAGAATTGCTGACACTCTGACTAAGGTCTCTTGTAGATTAGAGAAAATGCCAACTAATTTCTCATTGTATCAGAGAAAGAAGTGGAAAGCTATTCCCTCATTCATTCAACAAAAAGTTACTTAGCCTTTATTTTATATATGCCATATATTATACCGGTGTCCATATGGAACTTAGAATCTAGTTGTGTAAGAAGACGTGTGTAATGAACTAAGTTAGGAATCAGAACAGCATGGTAGTACACGTAGGGTAAGAGCATGGCAGAAAACAAGTTACATTAACATATGAGTACTGAGAGACACACAGTGTAATCTCTGAATTGCTATATTACTATCAAAATTCAAACACCTGTATCTTAGTTGTCCATTACACTTAATCATGAAGAACAGCATTATTGCTAGTTAAAAGAATTGAACCTCTAAACTTAGAAAATTCTATTCAGTTATGTAAACAAATATTTAAAATAATAAAACAATTTATGACTATCTCTAAATAACATTAAAAGGAAATGGTATGTCCTAGAGAGGAAAAAGACAATTTTAAAGAATTGGGGGGGGGGGACACCTGGGTGGCTCAGTGGGTTAAGAGTCTGCCTTCACCTCAGGCCATGATTCCAGGTTGCTAGGAATCAAGCCCCACATCAGGCTGGGAAGTCTGCTTCTCCCTCTGCTCCTTCTCCCCAACTTGTGCTCTCTCTTTCTCTCTCAAATAAATAAATAAAATATTTTTTAAAAAAGAATTAGAATTAAAGATGATCTCTGGTTTACTTAAAGCACTGTTTTGCATTGTTTTTTTCTTATAAAATTGAGGTCTTTTGTTGTTGTTGTTTATTGGTTATAAACATTTTTCTGTATGTATCAATTAGGTATACTCATATATTCACTCAAACCGACAAGGTTCCCAGTAGGGGTGATCATATGTGACACTCTCTGCAAAGTGAACATATTGTCCTAGGGGTCCTGAAGTGTTATCTCAAGGCAGCCCTTGACATTTTTCCAAGTGGAGAGCACTTCTGAGGGTATGTCACAATTAATTAGACAGGATGGCATTCTATTTTAGTAAAGGTTTTGTGTACTTCACTACACAAAGAACTAACCAGCTGATAATAAAAATGCCCTTCAGAGAAGGGCTTAAGATTGGAGACTAGCTGCACGAGGGAGAAAAAGTTTCTTACACGTTTTTTGTTCTTAATAGCTTAAAGTGCTTAACAACAACATTTTGTTGATGAAAAGATAATGATCAGTTTTCAGCTACATAGGCCAGAAGAAGACAACAAAGGAAGTCTAATCATATAATTAAAAACCTTATCAAAAACAAACCACAAACATCTCCCCCTCCAGTATCATCAAAAAGCCAAACTTACCTGATCTACCATCCAGAGGTCCAAAATCCAAGGAATATTTCACGACGTGATAGTTATTCCATACGTAAAGAAGGTTGTCCCTGGGGTTGTAATCCACAGCTGCTATGTACTGGTATGAATTGGGAAAGGGGACATCCACCAAACTATCCTTGCTTTGGTCGGTGTTGTAAATGTAGTCAATCTTATTCCCTGTGGCCTCATTGTCATCATCCTCGTAGACAGATTTGACCACATACAGAATCCCGCAAATCATAAATGCGTTGGAAGCGGATCTTTTATCGTACGCAGTATCCCACGTCCCTTCAATCCGTAGGGTATAAGGGTTCAATTGACTAATGACAATTTTACCATTATTTTGTTCTGTTGCATAGATCACCCAGAGCCCATTTTCATCCACGGCCAGGTCTATGTCAGATTTGCCTCCCCATCGGTAAGGGGAGGTATCATGGTAATTAGCATTTGCTATGATCGCCTCTCCGCTCTTGATCCTAGTCCGCAAATCAAACTTGACTATGTTCCTGGTGCGCTCTTTGTTGAAAAACAGAGCTCCGTCATACACGACAAACCCTGTGCCATCCACCCTGTGAGGGAGCTTGTAGGTTGTGGTAGGTCTTCCGGCGATGAAGTCGTCCTTGGAGGAGTACTCAGTGAGGGTGTCGGTTCTGTAGGGTGTCCAGGGCATATAATAAATCTTGTCCGAAGCCTGCAGAGGGTCTTTGCACCATGCCCCAGATTGGTGGTCGGATTCAAACAAATGTTCACTCTGGTATACCCCTTTCAGTAGTCCAGGACAAAGAAAAACTGTTGGAAGGGAAAGAGTTAAAATAATAAACATATTAATTTTAATATTTTGTTAGAGATTCTTCTTTTTCATCAAATGGAATGTAACTCTAACAAGATATACCCACCACCACTTAATTCTTTCCTTGCGTTCTTCTGAGTACACATATTAATTCTGACATTTGCTCAAAATCATTTTGATTTCATTTGCTGAAAAATGTGGCCTCTCTAGGAGTACTTGTGTTTTCCTTTGATTTTTACCTTTGTAAACATGTGATACTGTATTTTTGGATATATATATATATACAGGTGTGATGTATGTCTATGTATTCTATAGACATAAAATAAATACAAATGTTTTTACATAATATTTTATGTATCTTTTTTGAAATTAAATATATATATATGTATATTGTTTTCACTGTGATTTTAACCCCTCAATAACTTACCATTAAGACATAAGTAGAAATCTAATACTAATTAAGTATAATAATAAAGGAAAAGAAAAGCCCTATAATACAGGCCACTGAATCTTCTAGCAAAAAAAAAAAACAAACAAAACAAAGCCAAAAAACCTCTTAAAGCTACTATAGCACACACAGAGCATGCAACCCACACAATTAAAAATGGGTGATGGATGGATACTGGGAGGAAAAAGAGAAAGGAAGAAAAAGGAAGGAAAGAAGGAATAAGGAAAGAAGAAAGGTAAAAGGTTACAGAGAAAAGAACCCAAGATCTAGATTTTAATCAGTTAAAAATGTCCTGTTAAATACAGTAGTATTGGAACTTAAAAACATGTACCTTTTACTGTTACATGAGAAGAACATTAAAAAACAAGCTTACTTGCTACAATATTTTGCTGCTCATACTTCAGATTGAAAATGGGCAGGAATTATCTGATTCACTTCATTTTTAGTATGATTCAGATAGCACACTGTGTGAATAGGGGTAAGCAACCCTGGCCGGCTTATAATGCAGGGGCTATAAAGCAATGTTTCCCAGAGAGCGGTCCTTGAAGCACCTGTTTCAAGTGGTATAACTAGATGTTACACAGAAAGAAAACAGGGATCCTCAGCCGTGTTTAAGAAATAGTATATTAAATAGAATTGTGGCAGAGATTCTAATAGCTTTGGTATATCAGTGAATCTCCCAGGCAGGAGTGAGGAAGATGAGCAAATTTCACAATCTAATTTAATCATGGGACATTTTCTACAGAGCCTGTTTAAAGTGTAGTGTTCTGTTGAACCTGCTATGGGAAACACTGCTCTAATATTTTTGCCAAGCAATATGCTGAAAAATAATCATGCAGTCCAATGTTATATTTGAAATGATTACAAGGGTACCAGGTGGAGAAATTAAGAAATCATAAGGAATTCGGATGTTGAACCATATTTTAATGATTAAAGTATTATTCTCTTAATATTAGTCATTAGCTCTTTAACAGCAACTATAAGCCTAGATCCAATGGAAAATGAGCTAAGATAAAAACTCAGCTAGGATGTGTAGGTTATTAAAAAGGAGAGTGCATTATTAAAATGTCCGAAGTTTTTACTTTTGTAGAAATGAAAAGTTCAAAGGCCAAGTTGACCACCAAAATCTTCCATAGCAAGGATAGAGGGCTTTCATCAATTTGTACTCAATAATAAAATTGATGATTAGAAGAATTTCTAATATGATGCCTATAATTATAAATAATGGAGAGGCATTGTTGTCAAAATTGCATATAAACTTTAAGTTGGTTAATAATGAGCCCATCATTACTAAAGTAATTTATTAGAAGGTATTTCAGAAAACTGTCTCCCCTTTTCCCCCAACAGTTAAAAATTAATAAAATGGGGACACCACACCAGAGCTATGGAAAATTAACTAGTATAGAAATAAAAACAATTTTAAAGCAGTCATATCCACCACCATTTACTGGATTTTTCTAACTACTTATTTAAAAGTAAAGAGGAAGAAAATGCATGGTTGAAAATTTTACATGATTAAACTGTTTTAGGATAAAAGGATCAAACCAGCACTGGTCATCACAACAGATTAAAGTGAAGTTGAGCAGCAGAAGTAGTAAATAAATTTTCATAAAATAGATGAGAATTAATACAAAATTATTTTAACTAAATGTTAAACTGTTAAATAACTTAGCCTATAAATAGTATATAATTTATGAAAGGTATTTAATTACCTTTTTGTTCCACTTCTATTGGAGAGAGAGAAGTACAGAGAGAAAGAAGAAAAGAGAATAGATTAATGGTACGGTATTGGCCAAGCACTTTTTATTCACCTCTTCCAAACTGAAAGTAAATCATTTATTTCACTCATACTTGGTTTTGGAACATAGGTTTTATTCTTAAACATTCCCCTAGTAAAATTATTTTTTTTTTAAAAAAGCAATCATGTTATAAACTTAAAAACACAGTACAGACTTAGAAAACATAAGGCAAAAGTTATTCAAGCTAAGATTGAAAAAAACATACAATTTCAAACTATAGGCATAGGACATACAATATTCATCATAAGAACACCAATATTTCCCTTCGAAAGTTAGGAAGGTAATTATACACATAAAGCTTTCAAATAGCTTGACTAGTCTCATTTATAAAATATTATAGTTTATAACACTATTTAACATAATAGTCTTGATTTTTACCCATCTCAAGGATTCAGAAGAAATTACTCGGAACTCATTTCCTAAGCCTAAGATTTTCCATGTCAGTCTTAACGAGAAATAAACCTCATGAGGCTACAAATTAAGAGGAAATGCTCTCATCCTAAGTAAATGGATTCAGAATCTTTATCGAAGAAACTTCTCTCCCTCCCACTTTCCAATATTTGATATTGTGGAAAAATATCTTTCAGACAAATCCGTTATCAGAAGGTTGATATAAATAATGAGTCTATTATATAGACTCAAATAATGAGTCTATTCAGGCCTTTTCTGAAATTCTTAACAGAGTCAACATACCTTTTAAGAATAAACTGCTAAAACTTATACAGGAATTCAGTAAAGTGTCAGGATATATAATCAATGCACAGAAATCAGTTGCATTTCTCTACACCAACAGCAAGACAGAAGAAAGAGATATTAAGGAGTCAATCCCATTTACAATTGCATCCAAAACCATAAGATACCTAGGAATAAACCTAACCAAAGAGACACAGAATCTATACTCAGAAAACTATAAAGTACTCATGAAAGAAATTGAGGAAGACACAAAGAAATGGAAAAATGTTCCATGCTCCTGGATTGGAAGAATAAATATTGTGAAAATGTCTATGCTACCTAAAGCAATCTACACATTTAATGCAATTCCTATCAAAGTACCATCCATCTTTTTCAAAGAAATGGAACAAATAATTCTAAAATTTATATGGAACCAGAAAAGACCTCGAATAGCCAAAGGGATATTGAAAAAGAAAGCCAACGTTGGTGGCATCACAATTCCGGACTTCAAGCTCTATTACAAAGCTGTCATCATCAAGACAGCATGGTACTGGCACAAAAACAGACACATAGATCAATGGAACAGAATAGAGAGCCCAGAAATAGACCCTCAACTCTATGGTCAACTAATCTTCGACAAAGCAGGAAAGAATGTCCAATGGAAAAAAGACAGCCTTTTCAATAAATGGTGCTGGGAAAATTGGACAGCCACATGCAGAAAAATGAAATTGGACCATTTCCTTACACCACACACAAAAATAGACTCAAAATGGATGAAGGACCTCAATGTACGAAAGGAATCCATCAAAATCCTTGAGGAGAACACGGGCAGCAACCTCTTCGACCTCTGCCGCAGCAACATCTTCCTAGGAACAACGCAAAAGGCAAGGGAAGCAAGGGAAAAAATGAACTACTGGGATTTCATCAAGATCAAAAGCTTTTGCACAGCAAAGGAAACAGTTAACAAAATCAAAAAACAACTGACAGAATGGGAGAAGATATTTGCAAACGACATATCAGATAAAGCACTAGTGTCCAGAATCTATAAAGAACTTAGCAAACTCAACACCCAAAGAACAAATAATCCAATCAAGAAATGGGCAGAAGACATGAACAGACATTTCTGCAAAGAAGACATCCAGATGGCGAACAGACACATGAAAAAGTGCTCCATATCACTCGGCATCAAGGAATTACAAATCAAAACCACAATGAGATATCACCTCACACCAGTCAGAATGGCTAAAATCAACAAGTCAGGAAATGACAGATGCTGGCGAGGATGCGGAGAAAGGGGAACCCTCCTACACTGTTGGTGGGAATGCAAGCTGGTGCAGCCACTCTGGAAAACAGCATGGAGGTTCCTCAAAATGTTGAAAATAGAACTGCCCTATGACCCAGCAATTGCACTATTGGGTATTTACCCTAAAGATACAAATGTAGTGATCCAAAGGGACACATGCACCCGAATGTTTATAGCAGCAATGTCCACAATAGCCAAACTATGGAAAGAACCTAGATGTCCATCAACAGATGAATGGATCAAGAAGATGTGGTATATATACACAATGGAATACTATGCAGCCATCAAAAGAAATGAAATCTTGCCATTTGCAACAACGTGGATGGAACTAGAGCGTATCATGCTTAGCGAAATAAGTCAAGCAGAGAAAGACAACTATCATATGATCTCCCTGATATGAGGAAGTGGTGATGCAACATGGAGGCTTAAATGGGTAGAAGAATAAATGAAACAAGATGGGATTGGGAGGGAGACAAACCATAAGTGACTCTTAATCTGACAAAACAAACTGAGGGTTGCCGGGGGGAGGGGGTTGGGGAGAAGGGGGTGGGATTATGGACATTGGGGAGGGTATGTGATTTGGTGAGTGCTGTGAAGTGTGTAAACCTGGTGATTCACAGACCTGGGGATAAAAATATATGTTTATAAAAAATATATGTTTATAAAAAATAAAAAATTTAAAAAAAAAAAAAAAAAAAAAAAAAAAAAAAAAAAAAGAATAAACTGAAACCCTCAGCCATGTTATGGCCATGCATGCCTCAAATTAGATTCCATTTTTATTTTAAGGTACTGATCAATATAAGTCAGGAAAAATTCTGGGAAATTATAACATATCCATGTATCTCACCAAGCAGCATCTTGTTTCTCTTACAAGCATTTGTCTCAGCAGAGACAATTTGCCTAAATCATAATAAAGAACAGGGACCAACAAAAAACAAGGGGAAGAGCTGGGGGAAAATGGATTCAAAATACAAACTTAAAAATTACAGATTGCAGTTGATATAAATCTAAAAAAAAAATCAATGGAATAGATGAACTGAAATATTACTGCACAATAAATAAAATTCTAGGGAAGTTTCAAAATAAGGGAGAAATACTGTTTTGGTAATTATATTTGGGTGAGATTTTTTTTTTTTTTTTTTTTTTTTTTGTGCTTTGATCTAAGCTCTTGTGTCCTCTGTCGTCAAAATCACACTCATTTCTCTCCACTGACTTTTTGAAAGCCCAGTATTACATGTGTTCGAAGATCGATCAAACTAGCCTACATCAGATGCTACGCTTGGGGCACCGGGGGAGCTCAGTCAGTTGAGCCTCCGACTCTTGATTTCAGCTTGGGTCATGATCCCAGCATCCTGAGGCCCCTGTCCTCAGGCTCCATGCTCAGTGGGAAGTCTGCTTGAGATTCTCTCGCTCTCCCACTGCCCCTCCCTCTCACTCAATCTCTCTCTCTAAAATAAATAAATCTGAAAAAAAAAAAAAGAAGTTATGCTCAAGAAGTTGCAAATGGGGTATTTTTTTTAAAGATGTCTCATCTCATTAATATACAAATCTTATTTTAATAGTATTTCTAGGATTCTTAACAACTCTGTTTATACTATTGTAATCGATCATCTTTTTCGGTCTTTATCGAGCGACTGCCGTATTCACTGGATTATACGCCTCATTACAGGTCAGTTAAATGCTTTCCTTAGGAGGTGCACTTCCTTTTGTGACTAGAATACTCAGGTCTGAATACTCACAGTCTGAGTTCAGACTGACAACTAAAGGAAGCAGAAGAAACCACCTTAAGAGATTATTTAATTGGGGAATCTGGGTGGCTCAGTGGGTTAAAGCCTCTGCCTTCAGCTCAGGTCATGATCCCAGGGTCCTGGGATTGAGCCCCGAATCTGGCTCTCTGCTCAGCAGGGAGCCTGCCTCCTCTCCCCACCCCCTCACCCCCGCCTGCCTCTCTGCCTACTTGAGATCTGTCTGTCAAAGAAATAAATAAAATCTTTAAAATATATATATTTAATCAATGGTCTCGAAAGTTTGGACGCCAGACACCTTACAGTGAAAGTGGAGATTGAGAGTGGGAAGTCATAGGGAAGCTGACATTTTTCAGCGACTAGACTATAAAAATATAGATAGAACTAATTTTGTTCCTTGAAATACTTCTAAATATATATCCTTTTGAGAATTGTATGCAGAGGATTTGTACTCTTTTTTTTTTTTTAATTAAGATTATTTATTTATTTGTTTGACAGAGAGAGGGAGAGAAAGCACAAGCAGGAGAAGTGGCAGGAAGACGGAGAGGAGGAGGAAGAAGCAGACTTTCTGCTGACTGGGGACCCTGAACCAGGGCTCGATCCCAGGGCCCTGGGATCATGACCTGAGCCGAAGGCAGAGGCTTAACCCACTGAGCCACCCAGGCGCCCCTCATTGTCTTATTCTAAAGCACAGTTATCCTAACTTCTTGGGGACTCATATTTCTTCAACAAACACTTAATGAGGAAGACGGGATATGTGACACAAACATTGATAGTGATATTTATTATTCTGTAAATACCATCTTACTATTTAATTGATATTGTTTTTTCAAAGAACTTTTCCATCCATTTTCTCAATCGTCATTAGGTAAGATTTTACTTTTAATTCTCTGTTTTTGGTCTAATTTGAGATAAACTGGCATCAGTCATAGCATAAGTAAAGCTTGCTTCTCTTACTTATGGGTTATTCAAAATTAAGATTTATTAGGCAGTTTCACTATGGAGAAAATTATTATGTTCTTGCCTATGTCATGACTGGCTGTAGCTCATTTATCACTTATTTGCTATTTTCAAGACTCAAGTAAAACAATCCTATAATTTAAGTGGAAACAAGCACACCCAAATCATATTCCCGTAACAAAAACTGGCAAGGCAAACATAATTTGTCACTGAAAAGCTTAGTAATATTTAGGATTAGCCAGTCACTGTCATCATCTAATTCTGATTCTAGAAGCTTCTTCCCCTGGGGAAAAAAAAATACTCACACAAACAAATTGTATGGATACAAGTTAACACCATTGCCACTAAATGCTTCATAACTTCATAGTGCCCGGCACATAATAAATACTCAGTGAACAGCTACTGAATTAATACATAATCCAAATCGAGGTGATTACTATTTTAAGCATGTAGCAAAAAAGATAAGATGGTGAAGGGAATCTGGATTTTCTCTATACAGTCATACATACATGACATCTGTACAATGTCTTCGTATATTTTAATGGATATGGTGGAAAGTACAATTTTTTTTTAAAGATTTTATTTACTTATTTGACAGAGAGAAATCACAAGTAGATGGAAAGGCAGGCAGAGAGAGAGAGGGAAGCAGGCTCCCCGCTGAGCAGAGAACCTGATGCGGGACTCGATCCCAGGACCCTGAGATCATGACCCGAGCTGAAGGCAGCAGCTTAACCCACTGAGCCACCCAGGCGCCCCTGGAAAGAACAACTTATGAACAGTATGCATCTCTACCCTATTAAGTGTAAAACTGGAGGGAAATAAAGGAAAATAAGAAAACCTGTACGGATAGTCTTGAGGATTATATTGGCAAGAAAAAAAGTGTTGCTATAAAACAGTCTGCAATGATCTAAAAACACAGACCAAAAATACTCCCTTTTCTCCTCTCTGTAATAAGATCATAAATAAATGAATTGTACGATGACATCTGTGCTCAGCCTTCTTCAGTACCTCCTGTCTTTTGATCTAGTCCAATATCCTGAATTCTGGCATTATAGCTGTCATTGTTCATTTCCAATTCTCTCTGGAACTAGTTACTCTCTTTTTCGCTCTTCACTTTTAATCCCCGAACTATTTTTATTGTCCATTCAGCCTCTGCAAATACGTTTATATATTTCCTTAAAGTGATTTCATTGTTGTCCTTTGTCAAACTTAATGTCATAAGCTATATCCTGTGGTTAGAGTAAATAACAAATTCAAACTAAGGGTAATTTTATTCTGTATAAAAGGCAGAAACAGAAAAAAAAAAAAAAAGACTGGTAAAATTTCCCTTCATTTCCCAACAGTTCATAAAAGAGATATAATATATAGCCAATAGCCATATTATTGTTTAGAAAAATAAGATGTTATTAGTTCTATCCATATCTGTACCATATGCAGCTCTTTTGAATTGCATTTTTTAATTAGAAAAGGTATGGATGAGAGAGCGTATGCATGCATTGCCAAGCTCTTCCAAATTACGTCGCAAATTACAGAGAAATAAAATTGTTGTGTGCTGAAAACTGTTAGAACTAAATTGTCATAACTAAGAACTATAACATTGTGTCGAATTCTAGTGTAGCTGAAATTTTCTTTTCTTTTAAACTGTAAGTCATACCATACATTTTCCATGTTATATAATCCAATGATGCCTCTGTATTTCTGAAATATAAATAAAAAACACAGGGAACACAAGATGGTTATAGAACATTAAATAATGTATAAACAGCTATTTTTATCATTGAAATTTGGTAGTATTTTGAAGAGTATTATTTTCTTGGTTACATCTGGCTTGGACTATTAAAATACATTTGGACCACACTTGTCACTAGCCAGCTGGGCAGTGAAGGAGAAAATAAAAAGGCAAACTAATTTAGCAATAAAAAATCAGTCTTGGATGAAAATTTGCTGGTGTATCATCCATAAAAATAGCCATCTATAAGTGGATAATCAAAAGTTTACAATCATACTGTCACTTGTATAGCACTTTGTAACTTAACAAAATGTTTTCACATGAATCACTCGATTTAATTCTACAAACACTGTGATGTGGTATTTATTATTCCCATATCAGAGATGAGTCAACCAAAACCCAAAAGGTTAAGGAATTTGACCAAGCACAATACTGGTAGATGGCAGAGTCAGTCATTTATCTAACATACACCGGCTCTTACAACATGCAAACTCAGTGAAACTGTTGCATTCTTGCTGTCCATTTCCCTTCTGTCAACAAATCCAGTGCACTTTAGAGAGACAAAGAACACAAATGGAATCTTCCTGAGGCAGCCACTCTGTTACAACAATGAACATTCACTAAGCATGCACTAAGCATGTACGGTGTGCTACAAAGTGCACTGAACTTCTGCATACAGTCTAACTTAATCATCTCACCGCAACCTTATGAAGTAGATATTCTCCTTGTCTTTTCAAGTGAGGAAATACGTACAAAGAAGCACTGCTCTTTTGGTTAGTGAGTGGTAGAGTTGGAATTCAAATACAAGTTTTGATCTTATTCATTATTGCATCTCCAGTGTTCAGCACATAGAAAAAACTCAATTAATATTTCTTATGCCTCCATGCAATGATGAACTGCACTACAGTATTTTCAGAGAATGAGCCTGGATACCATATTCTTCAGTGCTATTAACCCTGAGATTAGTGACACAGACCATCTCTCCAGAGAAGATAAAAAAATAATACTAAAAAAACAACGGTTCCTCGTTTCTTGGCCAAGGAAACAAGATATTTCTTATCACCAGAAACAAACCTGTGCTGCATATTTCATATCCTGTTAATTCTCATTATTCTGATACAGAGAACATTCTCTTTTTCTACTTCACATACACCAAGAAAATACAGAAGCACTTGAGTAAAAAGAAATGAAAAGATCTGTGAAGTTCATTAAATTTTTTGGTATACTGCATATCAAAAATTCTGACAGACATCTGTCTCTTTCTGTAAATAAGGTGCTAATCCTTTATTTTATGAAAGACAGGGGTAATCTCCACAGCTCGGCTTCTAAATTATGTTTTTCAAATAATACCTGTGCATCAGTGAATAAAAGTGCTGCTCAGGCACCTTGTGTTACAATGGCTTTATATATTGTGCTTCCAAAAATTACTGCCTTCTAATGAATTTCATTCCGGAGTGTGTAGATTGAAAATGTCAGTAATTCAGAAGATGCTTTCACTAGGGACATTCTCATTTAAACATTTAAATACAGTGTCTATAGGTGATGCAGAAACTGAGGCTACCTTTCCATCCTTCCGGTGGATCTGTAAAATCTTTCGGTGAGTTTAACATTTAAAAGAAAATGGTGTTATTAGTAGACTCTGGGGATATATGAGGTCATGATCCCAGGGTCCTGGGATGAAGCCCAAAGTTAGGCTCCTTGCTCAGTGGGGAGCCTGCTTCTCCCTCTGCCTGCGCTCTCCCTGTTCGTGTTCTCAATCTTTCTCTCTGACAAATAAAAACTTTAAAAAAAAGGTTCTGAACAACAACAAAAACCAAAACAAAAGGAGAATTCCTTCAGAGTGTATAAGACTATGCTTTATACATAAAAATACACATACAGTATATTAGGCCCATGGAACGTATTTGTTATTTACAAGGCCTTAGAGCTGTGAATACAGAGAAGTGATAGTAATCATAATAACGAACAATTCCTGAACATGTACTCTGGGAATGGTAATGTGGATGATTTTGTGTAATCCTCAAGAAACTATGAATTTGGTGGTACTATTATGAGCACGGTATAGAGGAGGAACTGAGCTCTGCCTTCAGGAAACTTACAATCTAATAATTGGCGATTTTCAGTATAATTATTTACCAATAACAAGCTATTTTTAAATGCTTTCAGAGGACCTGTGTAAAGAGATTACAGATAGACAAGAAGTGATTGGCAGAGAGAGGGAATCATTAAGAGAAGTCAAAGTTAAAAACACCAGCTACAGCACTTTGACTAAAATCAAATTTTTATGGGAAATGTCACCCATTTGTTCCTGAGATATTAATTTCTGACTGATCCCAATTACCAGATTCTATACATCCACTGCTTATGCAATAAACAAGATACTCAAAATTAATCTAATCTAATCCTACATTCAGTAAATATGCTATAATTACTGCAGTTTGGGGATTGAATTTTATTTTAGATGTCATTTGGTTTCAGCCAATATTTTACAAATAAAAAATATGAAGGCAAAGAATTAGATATTAGCCCCAAATCACAATTTGCTTTTTAATTCTTAATAGTACTAAAAACAAGTTATGAAAAATATACTATTTTTGATTCATTTAACAATTTTATATATTGTGAGTACAGAAATGAATGTTCTAATTTTCTGATGAGAAACATCAAAAGCTACAAGAAATCAAGTAACTTTTTTTTTTGACCAAACATTGTTCCTTCAGTCTTATAAGAGCACTTATGATCTTGTGATTAATTAAACATGGAATTGGAAGTTTCCATCATCATATGGTGCAAGAGAATGAGATGACAAAACGCATAGTCATTCAGTAAGGGGGAAAAAAAATCCCAATGCACACCAAAAAATCCTGAGTAAATAGAAATGAAAAGATCTGTGAAGTGAGAGGTAATTTAAGAATCTGGAGCTACCAAATACTTCAGTACTTTGTAGAAGTACTCCAGATACCCCACCCAATTTGAGACTGGATTCACTAGCCTAAAAGCAGAAAAGATTTTGTATTACATAATATCATGGTTAATAAAAAACAAGATAAATAATGCAAATAGGATTCCTAGAGCTATAAACAAAACAAAAAAACTTAATCTCAGAATTCATCAGCAAAAACGTACACACCATGTATGTCCTATACGCGTTAAATGAACCTCTTGAAAAGTAAAGATTCTTACCTATTTGTATTTTTGTTGTTTGATAAAATTAAGATGCTAATATTGATTCTTCTGAATAAATTCCAAGTTTCCAGATTCATTACTATAAATTTCCATAAGTGTGTTTCTTATAATATTTTTCCAATTTTATGTCTTATTAATCCTATGGGCTAATCATATTCTTCATAATGGTTTATTTATTTTTACTTCATATAGTCCACACTTATATTTAGTTTTCAACTTTTCTCACTCTGTTGCCCCTCTAAAGAATGTCTCATATCTCCTACTATTTTTAGTTAAGCCAAACCATCTCTCGGTTCTAAATTCTTCCACCATAAACCCTGCTTTACTTACCAGTCCCATATTGAATAAACATAGAATTTCAACTTGATTTGTGTGTGTGTGGGTGGGGGGATTTTCAGTAATGTTCTAGGGTGGGGACTGGAAAACTTTTCTACAAAGGGGCCAAAAAGTAAGTTAAGATTTGTGAGCCACATACAGCTGCATTGCATGGCTGTTGTCCTCACAGTCGTCATCTTTTTTTTAACATCCCTTAAAACATGTAAAAGATACTCTTAACTCATGGGCTAGTAGAAAAACAACCCACTGGATGTTTGCCAATTACCTATTCTAGTTTACTCCACTTATACTGCCTCACTATTCTGATTGGTACTTGATATTTTTACCTTCTCTTTATCTTTCTTCTGGAAATATATGAAGGTTTTTGAAGGCAGAGAACCCGAGATCATTCACCCAGGCATTACTGGGTTCTATCTCATTTTCTTGTTTTAACTGCTGGTCAGTAAATGTTGGTACTGACACGTTTTCATAATCAGAGGCAAATGGCTCCAAATATAAACTTGGTGTGGTTTGTTCAATGATATGAACAGAGGAGAAGAGAACAAATCTTACAGACGGTAAAGAATGTAGCTCATTTCTGCTAAGCAGGAGCACAAAATCTTCCTGAGATAGCACATCTTATCTCTCGATAGTAGAGTCCATTATCTATCTCACTATCTACTCCTAGAATGGCACATTGCAAAATATTTATTTTACAATCAATTGCTAATGAAGATTCTGTCATCTCTGTGAAATTTCTCCTGAACACTGAAACAGGCTATTTTTAGTCTAGTTTACTTAACTTTTATAGTAGGTCAGGGTTTTTTGCTTTTTTTTTTTTTTTTGGCCAAATACTTAATCTATTTCATCTTATTTAATCCTCAGAACAACCCTGTTGAGATTATTGTCACCATCATAACAGAAGGAAGATTGAATATAGAGGTCATTAGCAGTTAGTAGAGCTGATATTTGAACTTCTGAGCCTACAGTTTTAGCTTCTCTGCTTTGCTCTCTGGCAAACAAGAAAAGTGATTATGACAAAAATAATGAGGATAACTAATAATAATTGAGTAGTTACTAATGACCAGTTTATGGTTTTAGTTTTTATTTGTTTTTTATTTATTTTCAGCATAACAGTATTCATTATTTTTGCACCTAGTTTATGGTTTTAAATAATTTATAGGTATTATCCACTTAACAATTATATTACTGCTGTAAAGTAGGTAGCATTATTAGTTCAATATTAGAAAGAAAGAAACTATGATAGAGATAGGTTCAATAAATAGTAAGTGACAAACCAGGATCCAAAGTCAGCACCAAGTGCTACCCCAATGTTTATAGCAGCCATGTCCACAATAGTCAAACTACGGAACGAGTCCAGATGTCCATCAGCAGATGAATGGATAAAGGAGCTGTGGTATGGACATACAGTAGAACATACAATGTGAGAACATACAAGGTGAGAATCACTACACTACGGAAACTGAACATACAATGGATACACAATGGAATACTACTCAGCCAACAAAAAATGAAATCTCACCATTGGCTACAACACGGATGGAACTAGAGGGTATTACGCTAAGCAAAATAAGTCACTCAGGGAAAGACAATTATCATATGATCTCTCTGATATGTGGAATTTATGAAATAAAACAGAGGATCATAGGAGAAAGGAGGGAAAAATAAAAGAAAACGAAACCAGAGAGGGAGATAAACCATAAAAGACCGTTTTTTTTTTTTTAAGATTTTATTTATTTATTTGACAGACAGACATCACAAGTAGGCAGAGAGGCAGGCGGAGAGAGAGGAGGAAACAGGCTCCCCGCCGAGCTGAGAGCTCGATGCGGGTCTTGATCCCAGGACCTTGGGATCACGACCTGAGCCAAAGGCAGAGGCTTAACCCACTGAGCCACGCAGGCGCCCCCATAAGAGACTCTTTATCATAGGAAATAAACTGAGGGTTGCTGGAGGGGGAGGGGGTGGTAGGGTTGGGGTAGGGTTGGGTTGGTAGGGTAGGGTTGGGGTAACTGGATGCTGGAATGAGCACTGGGTGTTATATAAGACTGACGGATCACTGACCTCTACCTCTGAAACCAATAATACATTATATGTTATTTGATTTAAATAAAAATAAACAACAACAAAAGAACCCAAGTGCTAAACCACTATCGCTGAGTTACTTTCATTGACTAAGGGAGGAGGCAGTTCTTGGCTATCTCCTTCTAAATGCCAGCCCTACTTCATCCTCTAAGTTACATTTAATGGGTATAGAAAATGATTTGATGGCCTGCTGTTAGTGACAATATCTGATTTTGATTTCAACAAAGAAACAAAAAGTCTTTTAAAGTTAGTGTTAATACCAATAATAACATATATTGAAAAAACTGACTACGCTGATTTTTTTTTTTTTTGCTAAAGAACCTCTTTTCAGAACCGTCTATTTAAGATCTGTTTTCTGACAGGAGACTTTCTTGGGACACCCCTAGGGCAGGGTCAGATTTCAGACACACTAGGCACACTGTGGTCTCCTGGAAGGCCAGGAACCAGCATCTGACTGAAATCTGTAACGTCTGCAGAAAGGTAAGAGATGCAGGGGTAGAAGGGTTAAATGTGCCCCCCAAAGAAGGTGGCATACATAAAACTATTTGCTACTTTTTTTTTTTTCCCTAATGAAGGAAGAAAACACGTTTTATGAATTATGGAGTTTAGAGTAAACTGCAGAAGTAGCAGTTTTTTTTCCTGAGAGTTTCCTGTTTCTTCTTTAACTCTCCAGGGTCCACTGCAGTGGGTCTGTGACAATCCTGTATCAAGATCCCCCTGGCCTAGCCCAACAGAGTTTCTACTTACTTCCCACTCCCAGTTGAAAGCACTTATAACGGGGTCTAGTTCTGCAACATTATAATCTTTGACACAGGAATTGCGTGCTCCCAAGAAAGGGAGCTTATGCTTCACAGTCATCTGTTTTCCTGATGGATTTATGCTCTTCCTTGGAGAGACAGTGACAGAAGGAATAAATACTCAAGTGACCGTTGTGCATTAGCTAGGTCAAAGTTGAGAAAAGAAATGATCAGAGAGCCCTTCAAATGTATGTAATGTGGTGTAACACCCAAAGCTCACACATTAAATCTAAAATTAAATTAAAACAAATAAACAACAAAGTATGCTTTCCCGCCTGTTCTTTATAACACTCAGCCAACATCTGTTCAGTAATTCACTGAATGCACTTTTTGTTTATTTTAGTGAAATGTGTGAAATTAGAGGAAAAGCAAGTTTGAGGGAATGAAACAAGTGATTACATTATTCTTTTCTCGATTGCACTAGTGGCAACATACCTTACTGCCTATTTAAACTAACTAGCCCCCAATGGTTTGTTTTCCCTTGAAACCTTTCTGTAGAGGAATCATAAAAATGAATTTGTGGGGGTTAGAGCACCGAGGAACGAAATATCATGGCATAATATTATTAGGTGTATTTTTTTTTTTTTTTTTTACTTTTTAATGAAATAAACCTCCTTGTAGACAAAACAAAATAAAACAAAAAGTTGATATCTACTCAAGTATGGTTGGTATTTATTAAACTTTTAATTTGTTATGTATAGTAGCAACACTATTTTTTATAAACACTATTTTTTTAAGATTTTATTTATTTGACAACGAGAGATCACCAGCAGGCAGAAAAGCAGGCAGAGAGAGGGGGAAGCAGGCTCCTGCTGAGCACAGAGCCTGATGCGGGGCTCAATTCCAGGACCCTGAGATCAAGGCAGAGGCTTAACCCACTGAGCCACCCAGATGCCCCAACACTAATTATTAAATAAGTATTATTATTACATCTACCACATTAGGTGATTATTTTTAAAAACACAACATTAAACACCAGATAAATTTCAAATGGAAACTCTATCTCCTCAGGAAACCTCATCCCGTGACACATTCTGTTAATCTATTAGAAAGTCAGGCATCTATATTCAAGCGCTCTCTCCATTTTATTCACTGCTGTGTCCCACCATTTGGATAGTACCTAGAACAGAGAAACTACTCAATAAGTAGTTTAAATTTATAACATCAGGACAATGAGCCTCTTCCCTTTGATGCTCTTGAATAACTGGTATAAGTTTACTCATATTACCAAAGGCAAAATAAAAGGAAACACAATTAAAATAAAATGTAGGTATGGGTTGCATAATTGTGCTGCAGGAAATATTTTCTAAATACGTGGTTTAATTAATAAGTCCATTTGAGTTTTGGCTTAATATCTAATTACTAAAACAAAACAAAACTACTCCACTCTGTTCCATCCTGTTACATTGTACAATAATGAACACTGAAAATAAAATTGCTTGTAGTCTGGGGCATTTTCAGATATGACCGAATAAATGCATAATTTGAACCAACAAGCAGTTATGGCAACAACAGCCCACAGTTTTTGAATGTTTACTGTGTGGAAATACTATTAACTCATTGAACTACCAAAACCTCTCCTTACGCTAAGTATATTATCACCGTTTTACAGATGAAGAGAGTGTGGGGCAGAAAAATCCAGTTCACAAATCTTAAGGTCACAAATCCAATAAGAAACGGAATAAGGATTTGAAAAAAGACAATCTGGCTGCAAGGTTTATGCTCATTGGACGGTCGCATCATCTCCCAAGAAATTACGGACAATTTTTCTCATCCAGAAAATGAAGTAACTCAACAGTCTGATGCCTGATTGCAAATGCCAATAAAGTGTAAAAAATACATTTGAAGTATTGATGATATGATGATAATATGATGATATTTTGAATGAAATCTCAACTTGTGAGTTTTGGCTGATTTGCCACTTATCTACAAACTATACTAGCTCAGAATCTGGTATCTCTACTTTTAAATAAGTGACACACACAGTTGGACAGAGTGAGTTTAGAGTAAGTTTTAGATATCTTAGATTCCTCAGGTTGCTATTTTTAAATTCCAAACAACCGGATGGTAACCTCCAAGTCTTCTCACTTGTTACATGTGTATCAAGGATTGATCAGATCAGGGTGGGGCTCTAGGCTCTACTGTGCCTACCAGTTTTAAAGAGGAGAGATTTGTAATGGAGCATTTTAAACTCCGCACAACGAAAGTAAGTATCGAATGCTTATACTGCCAAAGGAAGAACAGAGTACAAAATTCTGCTGTGTAGCATCCCGTGGGAATGTGTTTTCCTTTTTCTTGAAATCAAATGTAATTTCTTCTGCCACTGAAGAACTGTTGTCTTCATATCATGTCTCAGTTAAGTTTATGCATTGAAGGATCCAGCAGACTAATGAATCTTCCCCCTCAGCTTTGTAAACTATGTACTGTCTACTTGAGTCCAGGCCCATTAAATTCTTGCGAAGTGTTTGTTGCATTATACATATTATTGGTCCTGTCACTAAACAGTGCCCTCTTTCTGTTTTATAGCTAATGTAGCATTTCTCTATGGCATCAATAGATTAAAACATTTACTACCAGAAAAAGTATGTGAAAATGGAGCAAGCTCATTTTGCTACAAGCTAACTCAATAAATCTGTCTAGTTTAGTGATGTTCACGTTCATTTAAAATTGGTACGTATTTATCTTGCAAACTTCAAGAAGGCAGAGAGAGAAATTGTTTTTCTGTTTTTGCTTCTGGCAGTAGTGTTACTCGGCTAAGGTTAATAAATGGCAGTTTAATAGGACCAGATCTCTATTTCTAATATGTATTTGGGAATATTTAGAAAAGGCCCAATCAAGGGTATATTAAGACTTCAAAAGCTATCGTCTATCCTTTTGACAGCCATATGACTGCTTCACTACAGAAAGAAGCAAGATAGCTTAAGTTAATTGTTTTAATTTTATGATGTTAGTTTCATGCCTTTCTTAATGTTACCCCCAGAAAAATAAGTCATTAACAAACTTAGTTTATTTGCATTTGGACAAATAAAAATTAAAGGAAATTTAGTCATCATTTTTAAGCTGATAATGGAGGAATAAACAAAGTATTTGGAATAGTCAGTACTTCTCCCAGCAGTATTGCAGAGAGAAAGATTTTTTTTTCTTTTTTTCTTTTTTCTTTTCTTTTTTACTTTGAGAACAAACAAACTCTTGCCTTTTCAGTCTCTTACCTCCCACGGAAGATGGTTATACATAAGGCTTCTGTAACCAGTCCTCTACAGCCCTTTTGACCAATTAGTCAAGCATACAACAGCTAGACTAGGTACATGGGATGCTGCAACCTGTCCTCTCCCATTTCTATGTGCCAATCATTTTATCCTTGGTTACGAAAATACAATCGAAGGAACATACTGATATTTACTAAGACAGATCATGTACACAAATGTAAAATAGCTATAATACCTCTTTTACACACTTATGTCAAATCCAAAATATCTCAGTAAATATATGCCAGAATTTTTATTTATGACACATTTTATATTCCCTCTGAAAAGCTGTGTATAAATGAATGACTTGCTTTCATTTTTATATATATTTTTTGCACATAAACTTCCATTGTTACACAAGAGAAAGTAAGGTGGTTATAGGACCACTCTCTCCCTAACCATCTCTTTTGGATGAAACATGATGATTCTCTTCTCTCTGTGCCCTTGTACATACCACTAATTTAATACGAACCTTCATAGGGTACCTGGGTGGCTCAGTTATTAAGTGTCTGCTTTTAGCTCAGGTTATGATCCCAGGGTCCTGGGATGGAGCACTGTATGGGGCTGCCTGCTCAGCAGGGACTCTGCTTTGTCCCCTTCCTCGGCTCCTCTCTACCCCGATCATGGATCATGCGCTCTCTCTCTCTCTCTCTCTTTCTCAAAGAAATAAATGAAATCTTACAAAAATTTTTGACTCTCACAGTCTCCAATACGTTCATCTAAAATCAGGTAAAATCCCTCCTCCTCTATGAAGTTTTTTTCATAACTTCCTATGTGAACCACAGCTTTCAGGAAAGTCTGTTTTTTTGTGTTTTTTTTTTTTTTTTTTTTGAAAGTCTGCTTTTGAAAGATAAGATTTCAGAAGAAAGGTTTGCTGAAATTGATCACCTTGTGAGATCTGGAGTAAGACATCACTCTAATTAGTAAGCTAACAAGAAACGCAGTAATCAGTAAAATGCCAGAAAGGAGCAGATTCTCATAATATCGGCCAACTGTTTCAAACATGTAAATGTTATTTCACCAACAAGATGACAGTTGCTTTCCAAGAAGGTAGATGATATATTAAATGTTAAAGGAGGTGATAAGATGATTACTATTTTGTCAAATCAGATTTATAAAAGGCTGTGTGACATTTTCTTTTCCTTTCTTTTTTTTGGTTGTGTGATATTATTTTCGTAATAACACTAAATAATTAAATGGTTGGTAAATACTCATTGATTTGTCTACATGTCTTGAGTTATTCAAACATAATAAATTCAAATGTTCCTATATGATATAGCATTCTAATTTGGGCTCCCCAGAAACCAGAGGCCAAGATAGGGACTTTGATGCAGGTAGTTTATTTGGGGGAAAACAAGTGTTAATAATGGAACAGGGAGAGAGAGACAGAAAAGGAAGAAAAGCTACAATATGTGTTCTTATTGAAGTTGTCACTGATGGCAAGGAGGACCAAATTCTGTTAAGAACTCCGCGAAATATAAAGCTGGGGTAATGATGCACAGACCTTTCTTCCCCAGTGAATTCCCCAGTACACAAGCAGATGGCTGGTTGCTAGCCAAGCAGACTACTGGGCCTTGGGGAAGTCTTACAGGAGAATGCTAAAAGACAAATAGGAGGCATTTGAGATGAGAATTAGGTAGTGTCTAGTGCACTAAGTGCCAGCAAAATAGCTCAGTTTGGGTCTGGGTAAAATCATAGTTGAACCAAAGGTATACTATGTATGTTAGAGGCGTCTACTAATAGTGTGTGTGTGTGTGTGTGTGTGTGTGTGCACATACATGTGCACATGTATGCACAGATATGCAAACAAAACAGCATCTACCTTAATCTTGAACTATTATTTTTTTCATGGTGTCTAGTTTTATATTTATTTAATATCACTTCCATTTGGGATACCACAAAAATGTTATTAATCCCGTTTTTTGAACAGAGCAGTTTTTCTTCACTTTTCCTGCCATTTAAAAGAAAAATACTATTGCAATACTTCTAGTTTATTTTTCTAACATCCTTTCCAGTTACCTGCAGTTCAGAAGGTAAAGTTCAGAAAAGGATTGTTGCTAAAGGTCTAAAAGGTACACATCCCACAGAACTACTGTTGCAGGCAGAGAGGAAAAACAGAACTTGTGGCTGATTCTGTCTATTCTTACGTCAAACGTGGGAATGGAGAAAGAGGACGATAAATCACTTGGGTCTTGAGTCCTGAGTTCACAAGCAGCTAAGGCTCCACTGACGAGTGGGCTTCAGCAGAAGTAATAATTCTTTCCTGCTACTTTATGCAATGATGGAAGTCAGCTAAGTTTAGCCCTGGGATAGCCCTTCTTACATTGGTAAGAGAAGATGTGTTTAAATAGACCTCTATCACAAGAAATTATTAAAATACTTCCTACATAAAAACCATTGCTCTTTTTCTAGGGTCTTGCTTCTTGGCCTTTAAAAATACAGAACAGACCAGCTAGTTAACATACAGTGCAGCACTAGCAGAAATCTTGAATAAAGAGTATGAGGGTGCCTGGGTGGCTCAGTTGATTAAGCAACTGCCTTTGGCTCAGGCCATGATCCTGGAGTCCTGGGATCAAGTCCCACATCAGACTGCTTCTCCCACTGACGCTCCCCTTTCATTCTCTCTCTCTCTCTTTCTCAAATAAATAAATAAAATCTTTAAAAAAAATAATAAAGAGTATCAAAGAGATAGGAATGTTTGCAACTTTAGCTCATATATTTTCGTTTACTAACTTATGTATGGAAAAGTGAGCTCTTGTAACTTTTAAGATTCCAAGAGAACATAATTTAAACCTAGAAGTAGATCTAGGTCAATTAATCTACACAGTAAATTAGCAAGCAACCTGAAATATTTATAAGCAATTTAAAGGCAAGAGAATGCATGCTTTGCTGAACACTGGGTACACAAAAAATACTTGCTGATTTATTGACTTAATGAACGTAATGATGAGTTAATACAAACTAATTTTTAGACGGATGAAGAACATACCAAAAAAAAAAAAAAGTACACTCAGTCCTCATCCTAGAAGCATAATTAGCTCCATAATATTTTCTCATTGGAGAGAATAACCAAAAATAACAATTAAGTACTGATATAATTAATATAAAATGACACTAGGTATATGAATGTAAAAGCAGTCTTCTGAATCAAGTTAGTGATATGATAATATTCATTCATATTTACATACTTAAATAATAATAAAATCTTAACATTACATGTATACATAATTGGTTTTTAACGTGGAGGGTACTTAGAAATAGTTGCAATATCAGTACTCATAATTTTCCAAGTAATCTGGGTGTTAGACAACTCAGATACCCAGGTTTAACTGATAGACAATCTTCAAAGCATATGACAATCATTTTTGTCACAAAGGACGATTTTAATTTTAAAACAACACATTTCAACGCAGAAATGTGAACATACGTGTACACAGAGTGCTATATCAAGAGACAAAAAGAACCAAAAACACAGAAAAGAACGAGACATCATTCGCTTTCATGCAGATGGCAGCTGTCTCTTGAATTTAAATAGGAGACAAGTACGCTCACATAATGTGATCAGCTATGTAACCGTACCAACCATGAGCGAGAGGAGAATATCTCCTTACCTATGGCACCTTGGCACAGTAAATATTTTATGCTGAAGGACTGTGAGAAACAGTAAGTATAAGAACGACTCTCTAACCTTCCCCTTCTCACTTAAAGCCAGTCATAAAATCCTTTTGCCAAGAGGTAGCCTCCTTGTACCCAGAAGAAAGGAACATCCTTATTTCTGAAGAAAGACGGATGCTGAGAAGAATCCAAAACAATAGACCTAAATTTCCCCCAGTTTATTACCCTTCACTCATGCTGTTTTATCCTATCCTTTTTTCCCACAACTTTCTGCTCTTTGTCAAAACTAGCATAAAAGCTCTCAGGTTTAATAGTTCATAGGGTCTTCATTTCCTTATAAAGATTCCTATGCCATATAGAACTTAAATATTAAGTTCACACGCTTTTTCTCTTTTTACTCTAACTTCTGCCAATGCAGCATGGAGGGCTTCAGATAGGAAAACCATGAGGATAGTAGGAAAAAATAATTTCTTCCTCTCCCTAGATAACTACAAGTAAAAACTTGTGAGAATTCAGGTATACTGTAGTGAATTACACACCTTAATTTTTTAAATTCCATTTAGTTAAGTGATTGATTACTATATACTTGACAAATGTTAAACATTTTACACATAGCTTCTCATTTATTCATTTTGCAGTTATCTTCATGTTAGCAGATGAGGGATCTGAGGCTCATGAACAGAATGGTCTAAAGACACACAGCTCATAATTGACAGGCTGGGAATTTCAACCCAGATTTGTAAGGTTTCAAAACCTCTAACTAAAATGATGTACTGTTATTTATGAATATAGCACAGTAAGGAATCAAATGAAAATGTTTGATACAACTTTATCTGCAAGGATTCCTCAAACTGTCAAAAATGTTTTTCCCTGATACCGTTCGAAGCCAGTGGTAGTCTAACTGACTCATTTAAACAGTGGTATCTATTGGTTTTACAACTGTATCATTATAGCAAAATATCTGAAGCATATGTTTTGAGGTGGTACTGTTAGGTTCACAAGATGCCCTGTTGCCCAATGGATCCTGACTTTAGCAGCGCACAAAGAGAACTGAAAGAAGCACCAGCAAACGTGGCAGAAGGAACTTCCTTCCTTCAAGCAGAAGGAACTGGACATTGCAAACAAAATATCCGTAACTGGTACAGTGAAATACCGTCTCCCAATAAAATGTAAACAGACAGGCAATATCTGGTTGCACTGTAAATACTGACAATCATGCTACAATATATGTTTTAGGAAAGAGCAATCTGTGATAGATGACGCTGTGTTAAGAAAAGTATATGCCTCAGGGCGCCTGGGTGGCTAAGTGGGTTAAGCCTCTGCCTTCGGCTCAGGTCATGATCCCAGGGTTCTGGGTTCAAGCCCCGCATCAGGCTCTCTGCTCAGCAGGGAGCCTGCTTCCTCCTCTCTCTCTGCCTGCTTGTGATCTCTGTCAAAAAAATAAAATCTTAAAAAAAAAGAAAAGAAAAGTATATGCCTAATTAGGTCATTAAAGTATTGGGATTGGGCTTTACCTAGGAATAATGTCCACCTTTCAGTAACATTTCTAGAAAGTTTATAAAAGTCTGTTTAATTCATGGTATACCACAACTCCTTCCTATATTGTGCTGTCAGATTTTGATCAATATGCAGAATTTATCATTAATACAACTACAAAGCATAATATCTCCTGCACAGTGTGTTAAATTAAGTGGAACCACATGGTAACATGTGGGGCACAACTTACTCAAAGGACAGCCACTGTCCAAACAAAACAAGATAAAATATACAAAAACCCACATCAGTAACACTTACTTGAAATATATGAACCTTGACAATCATGTAAATGTAGTAGGTCAGCGTATAGTTATGTTGAGAGGGCAAGACACTAAGTGAGTTATACAGACAGTGCTATATTTGTGAATGATCTTTAATGTATTCAAGAGAACCACCAAGATTCTGGTATTTGGATGTGTTTTAAATGCACATGGATACATACAAGTTCACAACCATTGATGTACAGTGTAAGCATAATCTACAATACCCTTACTCAGTAACACCCTTTTGGAATTAGACCTCTTGGCTTTCCACCTTGGCAGACAAATCGATGCATCAACCATCCAGGACAAAGGCAAGAGCTCTTGTGGGCAGGTACCTGGAATACTGCACGTTACAGTCTCCAGAAAAGTAAAGGGACATTGTGAAGAGACCAAAGAAGAGTAGGGAAGACCCATCAATAAATTATTTTGACCCATCAATTATATTGACCCTTCAATTATATTGGCCCATCAATAAGGTTGTTTTGAAGTTCAAGACTGGTCAATGGCCACTTCCCACCACTGACCCATTGGCTTTTCTTTCTGTAAATATCACCTATTCCTTCTGAACAAAGTCATTAAAAATATTTCTTTTGTAAATACAGAATTTCACAAAGACTTTAACTCCAAAACCTACCTAGGGAAACCTACCACCCAGCCACTTCAGAACTGCATTCATTCATTCATTCATTCGTTCGTTCGTTCATTGAGGAGGGAGAGAAAAAGAGACAGAATATGATGGAGGAGGGGCAGAGGGAGAGACAGAATCTCAAAGAGGTTCCACGCTCAGTGTGTTTCCCACCAGGGGCTCAAACCCAGGACCCTGAGATCACAACCTGAGCTGGTATCAAGAGGCTGATGTTCAACCAACTGAGCCGCCCAGGCACCCCAGAACTTCTTTCAATGTCATTGCTTAGACACTTGGATAAGATGAAGAACCCATCTCATTTGTAAATATCTAGAAGAGTAGCTTCTACTAACCAAGTTCAGCTTAGGAAGTAAAAAGCATGTTTTCTAGGTTAATTATTTCAAAGCTTTAACCACAGCAAAACCCACTTGGCTATCATAAAATCTTATGCTTCTTTGAGTTATTGCTGCCTTGGAGATAGCATGCCCACATTCTGATAAAAGTCACTGGGACCCAAAAGTCACTCTAGGAAGTTTTATGCATTCACCTACTTAAATTCTATACTATCATGTGTAACCCTCTCTGCCCAAGTATAAGTAGCTTGAATAAAGCAGTAATTTAATTACAATCATTAACACTGCCTATATTAATCATTACTGGGAGAATTAAGATTGATCTATGAAAAATAATTTATTCAACAAAAAGTTCATTGGACAGTATATTTTACTTGACTGAATAGTGTAGCAGTTGAGAGAACAGGTTTGAGTCACATCATTTCAAATGAGTTCAAATCCTGGTGCTACCACGGCACAGCTATATATCATTGTATGAGATGCATAAGGTTTCTGTGCTTGGTTTCCTTGTTGTTTAAAAAAGACAAAGTAAAATAAATTTCTTTACCTGTCCAGCTTATTTTCATAATAAACAGGCCTAACACAGAGTAAACACTTTGTAACTGCAAGTATTACTCTTACTATTACTGGTTTTTTTAAATAAATATATGATTTCTGCATTGCATAAGCAGAAAATTAAATACATGGGCCAATTAGATAACATTTAAATATGAAATCAAGTACCATGTTAAAGATGAATTGGGCTAAAATGAGCTAAAAATAATAGGCTAAATTTAAGAAGTTCTACAAATGGAAGTTTGTGCTACAAATGGTAAAAAGGACGTATATCAAGATCAATTATAACTCTTTGAAATGGCCTATGGATAAACTAGGGCTTAAACTGAATATTTAAGAGTTGTTAAGAATGGAATAGTAATTCTTTAACTTCGATCAATTTTCATTTGTAACTGAAAAAACGTAAGTAAAAAAAAAAATCATCATGTATTTCTTTGACACCTTACTGAATTTTCCTCTTTCTACTTAAAAATACATCCAAGAAATTCTGAATTTTCTACTTGGAAATTTTGCATTTAAAAAATCTGAGAGCTTAAGGGTTTAAAAAAGCAGTAACTTAAAAACAAAAACAGTATCCTTAAAACTGTCTTAAGCCTTCCTTAAAAATAAGAATAATCAAAGCTTTCTTGATAGTGATATAGAAAAAAAAAAAAAAAACCACAAAAACAACAAATGTCCAGCAACTGCAATTAAAGAAAAGCATTTGAAAGGTAAGATTTATGACTTTGATACATTACTTTACCTAGAATGAGACAATTTATTATATAACTCTAAATCCCTCTATATCCCAAATGACACTTATTGTTGGCAAAGAGGCCACCCTCTCCCAGTGCCAGTGTAAATTCACATATTTTTTATGAATAAACAAGAAAATGTCAGCAATACTAAACAAAAGGGAAACGGCAAATTTGGAAAGAAGCCAGTAACTGTGCCAAATGACCCATGAAACCTGAATTTCAGAAGGGAGTATCTGAAATTTGGGTGAATGGAAAGCCACATTCTGAAGAAAAATTACACGTGTGGGCCACAAAAGAAGGGAAAGAAGAAAAGACAGGGTGACTGACCCACATTGAGTTTGAACCAGAGTAATACACGCAGTGACACTGTGAGTTAAGCCCTCCACAGTGCCTCTAACAGGGTCCTAGGAGGCTTAAAGCAGGTATGTGGGCACATATGGGCCTCTCCTCAGGGGGTCTCAGAACAGTGGCTGATCCTACATACCACAGTACATGCCAGGATCCATACGAAGAGAGAGAAACACGTGAAACTGGGGTTTTCGTTTCCTTTCCGTAATTATTTTCCATTTGCTTAAAAAGATTCTCACACACTGCAAAGACTTTCGAAGATCTGATCAGACAACTAAAAACGTCCGTGTGCTTGAGCAAAGTGAGACGAATATAGCATGAAGAAAATCAAGGTCAAGCAAATACCTTTACAATAAGTTGAAAAGATAGTAAAATTAATACCTTAAAAGAAATGAACAAACTGCCACTTATTATTATTATTTTTTTTAATCAAAAGTCTCCATTGGCATTTTACCTTTCTTGGCAAGTATGAGAACACACAGAAGGGTACGTCCTAAGGAAATGTTTACTGAGTGGCAAGGGGAGAGACTGATACTTTATTTTTTTTCAATCAATCTTCGATTCGCTGTGATATCAAATAACAAAGCCTGGGCTAACTTGACCTTCTTTAGCAATTACAATTTTTATGTTCCCATTAAAATCCTTCAGCCAGTGATAGTGTTGTCCCGTGAAGCATTGTTAATTAGATTTTAAAGAGTGTTACACACTAGGTCTTCTACAGGGCATAGGAGCTACCCCAAAGAAAGGGTATCTTGCTCTGCACTTTCGAAGCAAGGCATGATGGGACCGAGATGACAGACCATCTCCGAGGGCACAGATACTAGTCCTCATCTTTTCTCCATCCTGGTTTCCAAACACACGTTTTTTGTAAAAGGGAAAATGAATAAAATAAACATCAAAGCAAACAACAGAAGAAATGTATCATAAAGGAGCATCATATGGCTTGGTGGAAGAAGGGGACAGATTCTCTGGTGACAGGGTTTGGTCTTTATTGGCGCCATTTTCTCTTTCGTCTGCCTCTTTGAGTCACTGCCCAGCAAGACCATCCTAATTTGCTCTCCCTAACAATAGAAATAGCAGTCTTGATGCCTACCTCTTTTATAAATTGATCCATTTTTCCTAATACTAGATGCTATCTTTTTATACTGGGCACTTTAACTTCAAATTCATATTGTTTTTGTTTTCAGATGTTGGATGGACCTATTTCGCCTGGGTTGGCATCTCCCACATACTGGGTATACAGAAATAATTAAATACTAAGTTCCCAGTGTAACCCTTTCACTTCTTAAGCTTAGTAACTGAAAGGAACGTTTGTATTGTTTTTGCATTTATTCAACAATGTACAGTTTTAAGATTTTTATTTATTTACTTGACAGAGAAAGAGAGAGCACAAGTAGGAAGAGTGGCCGGCAGAGAGAGAGGGGGAAACAGGCTTCCCACCCAACAGAGAGGCCGATGCGGGGCTTAATCCCAGGACCCTGAGACCATGACCTGAGCTGAAGGCAGAGGCTTAATCCACTGAGGAATCCAGGTGCCCCTGAGCATTTCAATTTATCTAGTTCTTCAACAATTATATAAGGTAGATACTATCATTATCCCCAAGCTACAAATCAGGAAACTGAGGCACAGCGGATTTTAGTAAATTATTCAAGATATCTCAGCCACTAGGTAAAACTACTTCATGAAATAATAAAACACAAAGGAAAATTGTGGGTAACAAGACAAATGACTTTTGTACAAAGGGAGGAAATATATGTCTAGAGAATATATTAGTGATGTTGAGTTACGGCACAAGCAAGATGCTAGCATGAATGCAGAGATGGTTTCTAAGTCCCGAAAAATGAAAATGGAATCATTTACAAAGTGCCTCTCATTACTACCACTCTCTGTATAGATAGAAAATCAGAAAACTCAGGAATAAATAGTTTACTGGATTCCAGACATCTTTGGCAAAGTTCATCCTGATATAGAAGTGGAAAGAATGTAGGAATAAAAGCAAACAAACCACAGATGAACAGGGGGATTCATTTAAGAGGACTCAAAGCTATCCCCGAAGATCTGGACACAATCACTGTAGTCAAACAGATCCCTGGGTAAGTGAAGGGTGCGCAATTAGTTCTTGTGGCATTCAGCAAACCTCTGTCCTTCATACTGATCGCTTTAATATTAATATTCAGTTGATGAAATCAAAGGCATAAAAGTAAAATCTGTTCACACAAAGCTAGGAGCTCTAATAAAAAGGAATTCGGAATGAATATTTGAAAAAGTCCTTTAAATAACAGACAAGAATAAAGGGCTGATAGTAATAAAATGTAAATGCAAATTTTACTTACAAAATGGTTCGTTCACGTTTAAAAGTTGAATAATTACTGGGATAATTTTAAAAATTCATATAAATTGAATACAATTGACTGAAATTCAAAGGGAACATACCCTCTGAACATGTTGTCCAAAGAGAGAAAACACACAGTGCCCTAGAAAAGGCAAGTAAAGTACTGTTTTCTGAGCAACGTATTTTGAGAGCGCTGTCCATCAAGGTGGACTAGTCCAAAGATTGAGACTGGACAGGCGGGGTCCAGAAACCATGAACAAATAAACCAGAGCAATGAGCAGGATAAACAAGTAAGGGCCTGGTTGTCCTACCACCCTTTATACATGCCGCGTCTCCTCTACTCAGTGGGCTCTGTAACTGACCTGGCTCCGAGTGATGGAACACAGTCAATAAACTACTGGCCATACCCTTTGGTTCTAAGGCTACAATTCCTGTGTCATGAGTTTTCTTCATTTGTTTGTCCCCAATCCTCATGCCCAGATTTAAACTGTTCTTTTCTCTCCTATCACCCCCCTTCTAACATTCCTCAGTTCTTAATAACTCAAGAGCTTCTCTCTTGTACAATCCTTATCTTATCACGGAACACGATTCTTTTGTTAAAAATATGTTCAAATCCATATTCTCTAGGTTAATTTTTTTTAAAGATCACTCTAAGTTACCATGAAGTTAATAACTTCCTTTAATTATTTCCCCATGCTAATTTGTGCTAAATGTACTAATTGTATTGTGGTTCTAGAAGATGAGAGAAAAGAGGGTAGGGATAACTTATTATTTTGTGTCTTGCAAACGTATTTAATGATGGATACAGTCTTCTCCCAGGGCCCCTCAAATACATTGCACAGCAGATGTTCCGTAGAAAGTACTTTGAGAAATGCTGCTCTACAGAATTCTGTAAGGTAATTTGCTTCTTTCTCTTTAAACTTCTTTCCCCTAGAATCTAGGTTCTTCCTTAGATTCTGGGTTAACTGCTTTCAACTTTGACATACCTTCTCCACATACATCTCCAGCATGTTTTCCTTCACCAGCCCTTTAGTTCATTGCCTACCTTTTTTCCTTCTTTGGTTAGTTTCAGATACTTCTACCACTCTCAGAATTTCACTTGTACCTTTATACCAATGATTCCTGAATGTCCACTTCTTCCCGAGGGGCAGCCTAGTGACGTGGTTCAGCATACGGACTTACTTTCAACTCCAAATCACTGAACTCTACAAATCAACATTTCTTGATTTTTCTATTATAAATAATGGTATGCCTACTTCACCACGCAATCACTACAGCTCAAAACTTAGTTCTTGACTTTTACCGCACTCAAGATGGTTAGTTTCTGCAAAATTTTCTTTCTTTACTGCCTCATCCCAATCCCATTCCTTTTTGTGACTCTCATTGGCCCCTTGTGTCAGGTGGAATTATGCAGCAACTGGACTGTGGCACTCACCTAACTCATTTACTTACGATTCTTTCCTCAATCTAAGGCATCTGAATGCAACTGTCGTTGTCTTCTCTGACATTACTCTGGCAATGCTTTTGTGTCCTTTAAATGGATATTTAAGAGAAGATTTGTCCTCTCTTCAATCAAAACTTGGTATTTTATTTTAGACTATTCTGTAATGTAAAATCTACTTGGGTTCTCTAGTCATATTAGGTTTCCTCTTTCACATTCTCATTTGGAGGCACTTGTGGCATTACATGGAATATTCCAGTGTTTGATGGAATTATTTATTCTTCCCATAGACCAGGAGCACTCTGAATATAGAAGCAATGTCTTATTCATATCCATAACCTCTTTTATTCCCCTTGAATTTCAGTGTAGTTAACACAGTGATATATTAGTTTCTGGTGTATAATACAGTGATTCAACAACTCCATATATTAGTTAGTGCTCATCAAGATAATTGTACTTTTAATTTTTTTAAAAAGATTTTATTTGTCTATTGAGAGAGACAGACAGACAGAGCACAAGCAAGGGAAGCGGCAGGCAGAGGAAGGAGTAGGCTCCCTGCTAAGCAAGTACCCTGATGATGCAGGATTCGATTCTAGGACTCTGGGATCATGACCTGAGCTGAAGGCAGAGGCTTAACTGACTGAGCCACCCAGGCGTCCCAAGACAAGTGTACTTCTATGGCTCATCACCCACTTCCTCTTTTATTTAAAAAAAAAAAAAATTATTTATTTAAGTGAGAGAGCGAGAACAAGCCAGGGCAGGGGCCGATGGAGGGGCAGAGAGAGAATCCCCAAGCCTGCTCTTCACTGAGTGTGGAGCCTACTTCCGGACTTGATCGCATGACCTGAGCCAACATCAAGAGTCAGTGCCTGACCAGCAGAGCAACTCAGGCACCCACCTATTTCCTCCTAAGTCACTTTCCACAGTGTTTGGGAAATACCTGACACAATATTTGTGAATTTATTTATATACATTTCATGAATTCACTCATATATAACCTCTTTATTTCTCAATGGCCACTTCCCCCTCAAATATTGGTTTTCTTTTCAGAACTCCTACAATTTCATATCTAGCCATCATGCCATGTATCTGAGCACTTTCCTATCAGATTGTAACTTCTTGTAAACATGATTTATTCATAATACTTTCAAATTAAGCAATTTTCAAGTAGCTCCTGAAAGAAACAGCATGTTTTGTTAGAAAAGTCAATACATTTAACATTACTTATTCCTATATAATTGAGTTGCTTTCTAGAAGGGATTATTATCTGTTTAGGACCCACTTAGCATGAAAGCAAAAACAAACCAATTTACAATGTTAAAAATAAAAGTCTTCATGGGTTTTCTCTGTTCACATTCTTAAATCCTCTATTTCACAATTCTACTGAGAATAATTTTTTAAAACCCTAAACCATCTTTTAAGCCCTTCCATAAACTGATACCAAGTCTAAAACCCATTCTCTGGCCCACGGGCCCTGTAGGATCTGAATCAATCCTGTGTCTTCCTCTCCAACCTCATGTGGTTCTATTTAGTTTCCTGGTTCACTCAGTGCATAACATACCACAGGACATGGAGTAACCAGTTAATAAATGATTCCTAAAAAATTCTAAAGCAAATTACTTATTAGAGTTGATTAGCAAAAAAATTCTAAAAAATCACATATTCATTTGCACTGCGTCTGATACTCAACTTACTCCTTCCAGTTTTTTTTCCTCATATTTAAATTCTCATCACAGCATATCAGAGTGCCCTTTTAAAAACACTTTTGGAAAACTCAGCTTTTCTCCTCTGGCCCATTTTTTCCATCTGTAAAAGTGAAGGAATCCTTCTCAGCTCGTGGCTACCTCATAAGGAGGCTGTAAACATTAACAAGCTCGCATTCGGAGGGCTCAAGACTTCCTCAGATAAAAGATGTTACCAAGTATAAAGTATTATTACCGTTTCTGATAGGATTACATTCTGATTGGGAAAGTATAAATGGGAGTCCCTGGAGGAAGAAGCACACTAATGGTTTAAGGGAGATGCTGAAGCCTCTAGATAAACTAATTTAAGTCAAAGCTCCAGAGTTAAAAAGAAAGTAATTTTAACTGGATTAAATAATGCCACCCATCACGCAAGAACACTCTGCCATTTACATAAAAACATAATTTTAAAGTGGATTTTCTGGAAGTCTATGCAATATGCAATTACCTCAGTTTATAAGCGGGGGCTGGAATCAAAGATCAAAATATACTGTAAGCGAATGAGGAATCACTCACAAGAATGATTCTATCATACTTGATCATACAATTTTTCCAAATAAACTCACACAGTACAAAAACTTATCTAAATGATGTATTTAATGTATAATTGGTAAAAATTTAAAAGTAAGTATTTGAGAATGTCACAAGTTCTCTTTTCCACTCAGTAAGGTCAGCGACCTACTGTTTTTTCCCCTTTGGGCCTCAGCTTTTCACCCAATGCCTAGCATATAGCACTGGAGCTCAATAAGTATTTTTTGTTTAATAAATCATATAGTTCACAATCATTAATACTATATAACAACACAGAGCAAGTCAGTTTAGGTACTAATGCATCAAAGGAAGAGTCAGAAACCCAACAGAGGAAACTAAGGTGAGTAATATTCTTTTCTATGAATCCCAATTTTTTTTTAAGATTTTATTTATTTATTTACTTGACAGAGAGAGATCACAAGTAGGCAGAGAGGCAGGCAGAGAGAGAGGAAGAAGAAGGCTCCCCACTGAGCAGAGAGCCCGATGAGGGGCTCGATCCCAGGACCCTGACATCATGACCTGAGCCGAAGGCAGAGGCTTAATGCACTGAGCCACCCAGGCGCCCCATGAATCCCAACTTTTAATTGTGGGAAGCATCGTGAATAGCATTTACGTATTTTAAGCATTCCTCCATACCTGAGAGATCATGATACAGTTGAGAATGATCTGCTACAGTCCAGTGACCTCTCCTGGGCAGCACGTGACAGAAATGTCTCTGTGGTTAAGCAGTAAATGTAACAAGCTAATTTCAGATGAGTAAGGGGGATTCCATGCTAATGGCATATGCCCTCTGAAGAAGAAGTGGTACAGAACCTTTGTACCTACCTCGTGGGTTTCCAAAGAGGGCACTGGCTCAAGTTCAAAGACACAACAAAGTCCTCTAAGGATAGCCAAACTATGCTACAATTAATAAGCCCAGCTCCTGGAGAACCGAGAAATGGACAGAAATCCAGGTGATGTGATTTCTTGAAAACACCTTTGCTTCTTCTACAGGGTTCACTGAGCTTTTGGATGTTACCCTTTATTCTTATCCATTTTCAAATAATGTCAAATATGTCTAATTTGTAACCTTATTGAGGCATATTTTTAAAATCTACTTCATTGTATTATTTCTATCTCAAACCTTCACTGATTTTCAGTTTTGAAGATTTCTTTCTCCTCGTACAGAATCTGGAAATATATATATTTTATATAGATATAGATCTGTCTATATCTATATTTTATATAGATACAGATATAGATTTTATATATCAAACACTGTCATAGTTACTTGTGAATTTACATTACTTCACCTATTTGATGATAAGTTTTTAAGGATATTGAAGTTATGTTTGTACTTAATCTTCATTTGGTCATTTAATCAATAGTACTAAGTATCTACTATGGATTGAGCAATGTGATACATAATGGGATATGAACATGGACAAGAAATATGTAGTTCCTGGAAACATGGGACTTGGGGGATATATCACTTGTCTCTCATATAGAAGGCATTTAATAAATATTTATAGATGTATAGAAGAAAACTTTTCTTCTGTCGTAGGTGGAATTTTAAAATATAGCATCTGTTACAATTATAAGTAAAATATAACCTAACTGGACACATATCTTACATAATTAACTTAATAAGTCATCACTGGAATCCATGGTAATAATGGTTAAAAAGAAATAAAATAGATAATTAAAACCACAGTTAACCTACTATTTTCTTATGGAAGGAAAATTACTATGAAGGTAAAGTATCACCTGTAGGTGATTCGTAAAATTCAGATAGTCAAAACCTTGTGGTAGGAAGCAAACTGCTTTCTGGAATAGTATGGTCCCTCTGACTCTGTGGATTCAAATCAGATTTAGAAATAAGTTTAATGAAGAAATTCAACCCTCGGGGCACCTGGGTGGCTCAGCTGTTAAGGGTCTGACTTCGGCTCAGGTCATGATCCCAGGGTCCTGGGATCGAGCCCTGCATCGGGCTTCCTGCTCAGCGGGAAACCTGCTTCTCCCTCTACCACTCCCTCTGCGTGTGTTCCTTCTCTTGCTGTGTCTCTCTGTCAAATAAATAAATAAAATCTTAAAAAAAAAAAAAAAAAGAGATTCAACCCTCAAAAATTTATCACCAAACATTTTGCTAGGGGTTTCCTCTATCATAGTTATTTGTTATAAATGTAGTTATATGACTGACTGTATTCAGTCACTATATGCTACACTAGAAAGAAAACATCTTAAGGACAAGACAAGAATCTCTTCCATCTTATTCATTTTTCCATGAAGACTTCTTTGCATGCTACTTATATTAATTTTATACAAGATTCAACTGTTGTGAAAACTTTGTAATTTTTGGAGTAAACAAAAAATCTTCTTGTTGAGTAAATAAAATATTCACACCTCAAATGTGGCCAAGTTTTTCATAAATTAAATTTCTATTTGTTTCCTCTTTGTACATGTAGTCACACCTTAAGAAAGCAACTGCAAATTTTTCAGTAAGGAAAGGCAGAAAAATGAGATGATTATATGATAGGTGCCTGGATTACAAATAAAATGCTGTTTTGAATTCATTTTCATTTGCTTGCTTCAGAAATAATCTTGAGAATTACATTATATATATTGCTCCATATTAGAAGAAACAGAGTACTACAGATTTCCGTAAGCCAGTTAGAAAATGAATATCATACAAAAAGCCTGCACATATATTTCAAACTTTTAGCATTAGAAGATGACTAGAAATTATTAACTACCTTGACAAAGAACTTGGACTCCCTGATGCTCTCCTAAATAGACTCACAGTATATCTGTTCCATTTTACTGTACATAGTCTTTACCAAATTTCACAAGATGCTATTTAATATCAAGCTGAAGAAAGCTGACACGACCAGTCTTTTCTTGCCAAATATTGGAAAATTTAATTAAATAGACATTTGACTTCAAGAAGGCAATGTTGAAAACTAAATAAACTTTATCCTTTTAACCTTATTGACTGGCCAGAGTAACATGAAAACATCAATACCTCATCTGCAATGAGAACTCATATTGGATGAACTTTGTCTCTGTCAGGGATGTGATTACTAATGGAGGTGGTGGAGCCGGACTTAAAATCAAATTACTCTGGTGTGACAGCTTAATCTCAGACTTAACATAATCTTTATTCTACCACTTTGAAATCTCTTGGTGATTTAATAATACTGAATTTAAGGCTCAAGCATCATAAGCTTTAGGTATGCCAGATAGAATTTAAGGGTGCTAAATTTTTGGTTTGTCTAAAACACACAATAAAAAAAATAGAATAGATTTTGGTTGGACAAAAGTTATCCACTTGCTTTGAAGCTTTAGAAGAGTGAACAAGACAGCTTAAAGTTTCGTCTAGTTACTTTACGTAGGAAACTTAAATAAATGGTGTTTAATAGTGAGTGAAAGTGTGATAATAGAATGGCATAAAACCAAAGGATACACTTTCTGTTATTAACAATTATTGCTTTTCTTTTCACAAAAGTGGAGATCCTACAAAGCCAGGAAGAAAACAACAATAAAAACTGTCCTTAACTTTAAGTACGTCAGATCATGGATTTCGGCATTTTCCCCTGAGTTCTAAATTCCACACAGGGAAGCTTTATGAACAATGAAATTATACGATAGTTTATGGACATGAAGGGATTGCTATGAAGCAATAATAATTTTTAAGATAAAAATTCACATTTTTTTCCATGACTAGTCAAGAACACACCAGAACTACCTACTGCATATTTACTGAAGGAGTAGAATCATTGGATTCTTCAAAGTATAAAAATTCAACAAAGTATAATAATTGTAATATGAGACTGGACTGGAGAAAGGCTCTTCAAAATTTAAAGACATATTGACACGACCAATGAGAGAGTCAGAAAGAAAGACTGAACGACTCATGGTCAGGTGGAAGGTATATAAAACTCCAACAACCAGTAGTGTGACTGTACAGCTGTTCATATGGAGTTTGAAAAATAGAGAGGAATGAAAGAAAGTACAGAAAAGAGGGAAAGAAATTAGTGCCAAAAAGAAATAAGAAAGAAAAATAAGAGAATGCAATTTGATTATTATGTAGAAGATAATTTCACGCAAGTCAGAGGAAGTGTTTAGTAAAGGAGGAACGATAAATGGTCATAATTACTGCAGAGATATTAAGATGACTTCTGTGAAAATCAAGCTTGACTCAAAAGGAAGTTTCAGATGATTTTTTGAAAAAAATATTATCTGTAAAATCATGGAGGAAAAAGATTGTGAAGAGGTGATCATTAAAGTAGATCATTAAGATAAAAAATAGAAACAAAACTTCCAGCTTTGCTGCCAGCACAGAAGTTAGTGTAACAGTCCCTCCTTTTTGGAGTAGTTCGATGTTACTTTGTTTTCTCCTCGAATAGGTATTTTCATTAAGTTAGCTGCACTGCCTGTGACAGATGTCATTCAAGACATTCCCACAGTTTACTTAATGAAAATTTTCCCAATCAACTGATTGTACGGATACATAAAACACATCCCTCAAACATTAGCAAAGGCTAAAAATAGTCAGTGGTATTGGGTCAGTCACTTCACTGGACGATGAAAGGTCACAGTCTCTATCCCTCTCAGATTTTCTCCAGAGCTTGAGCCATTAACTCTGGTCAGCAGAAAAGTTCTCTTGTGTCAAGTTGCAAGTGCCTCACTGCTGTTGAAGATAAAGCAGATGTTCTAGCAGATCAAGCAAGATAATCTTACCAGTAAAGATAAAGATTTCAACATCATTCACCTTCTGACATAATGAAGCAAAAAAAAAAAAAAAATCCACCAGTAGGGGAATGACTGAATACATTGTCTCTACATCAAACCATGAACTACTTTAAAGCCCTTAAAAAGAATTAAATAAAATTATGCCATCTGACTTACAGGAACCATCATAAGACGTTGTATAGTGTAGTCATATAGCGAGAAAAGCAAGATGTGTATAATACGATCCTGTTTTTGTAAATACACAAATACAGACATATTTAAATCAATATTCATGTAAAAGTCTCCAAAGGACCTCTGAGTACATAGAGGACTGTGAAGAACGCACACTACACTAACACACCCCTCTATACACATGTATATATACATACATACACACAAGTATGTGTGTGTGTGGGTATGTATATACATATATATTTTTCATTTATTTATTTTATCCACATAAAATCTTATGTGTGTATGTATACACACTTGAAGCAATACCTAAAAGAATGGTCATGGCAATGTTAGTTGAATTTATCTCCAGTGGTAGAAACTCAAGTGTTTACTTTCATCTTCATTTTATTATTAGCTTACTTATTATCTATGTAACCAGGAAAAAAAAGACATTTTATTGTACAGGAAAAAGGCAAATGGCGTGGCTTCAATTTAATTTATAGTCTGAAATCAGCCATGGATGGCCCATATACTCCTAGATATATGAGCATTCTATGATCACTGATGCTCGATAATCAGGTATACTTGATCATTAAGAAACAGAAAACAGACATTTCTCCAAATACAACATACAGATGGCCAACAGACACAGGAAAAGATGTCCAACATCATTTACCATCAGGAAAATACAAACCAAAACCACAATGAAATATTACCTCACATCTATTACAGTGACTAAAATCAAGAAACAAGTGTTGGCAAGGATGTGAAGAAAAAGAACATTCATACACTATCAATGAGAATGAAAACTGGTGCAGCCACCTTAGAAAACCATAGGGAGGTTCCTCAAAATATTAAAAATCAAGCTACCCTATAAGCCAATGATCACACTACTGGGTATTTATATAAAGAATAAAAAAACACTCATTCAAAGGGATACGTGCATCCCTATGGTGATAGCAGCTTTATTTGCAAGAGCCAAGATATGGAAGCAGCTCAAGTGTTCACTGATGGATGAATGAATAAAGAAAAAGTGATATATCAAAAAAAAATGAAATTTTGCCATTTACAATGAAATTGATGGAGCTAGAAAGTACTATGCTAAGTGAAACAAGCCGGTCAGAGAAAGACAAATACCATCGGATTTCTCTCGTATGTGGAATTTAAGAAACAATACAAAGGAACAAAGTGAAAAGAGAGAGAAATCAAGAAACAGACTCTTAACTATAGAGAAAAAACAGATGTTATGGGGAAGGGCGATAGGAATGGGTGAAATAGAAAATGGGGATTAAGGAGGGCACCTGTTGTGATGAGCACCAGGAATTGGTGAATCACTGTATTGTACACCTGAATCTAATAAAACACTGTGCGTAAAACATAAGTAGTTTCATGTGTGTTCTGCATGAATCGAATGTTAAAAAAAAAAAAAACATCTGTACTTAATTAAGAAAAATCTGAACAATGTCCTCCCCCGAGATGTCCAAGCCCTAATCCTCAGAATCTGTTAATATTTTACCTTTCATGGCAAAAAACAAAACAAAACAAAAAAACAAAAAAAACCAAAAAAGCCAATAACAAAAACAAAAACAAACAAAAAAACAAACACACACACAAAACACAAAACCACACTTATTTTTCCTCCTCAACTGTGATTCATTTAAAGATTTTGAAATGATCCTGAGTCATCCGGGTGGAACCAATCTAATCCCAAGGGTCCTTATGAAAGGGAGGAAAGCGGGTGGACAGCAGAGATGTGAGGCAGAAACAGGTGGAATGCTGTGCTTTGAGGTCGGAAGAGGCCACATGCCACTGAATGCCAGTGGCTTTTGAAGATGGAAAAAACAAAGCAACAGATTCTCCCCTGACATCTTCAGAAGGGAAGAAGCCCTGTCAGTACCCTGATTTCAGACGACTGGCCTCCGTACCTGTAAGAGAACATACTTGTACGGTTTCAAGCCACCATGTTTGTGGGAATGCAGTACAGTAGCAGTAGAAAACTAATAGAAAAGCTCAACTATTAACAGCGACAGAATATTATAAATAATACTCAATTCCGAACAATTACAGAATAAGCGATACGGAACATTCCACTCACCCTCTGCAGTTTTCTCTCCCTCCTTCTTCTAACACTAGGTTCCTCACAATGATTCCTACCTCTTAATGGAAAATCCTTTAAAGTCAGGTGAACTTCATGCCTGATTCTACTTTTGAGGCATCAGGATAAAGGGGCAGTAAAATACTTTAAAAGAGAGCTAGTCAGTCTTGTCAATTCTCAGACAGGTAGTTTTTTTTTTTTTTTTAAAGATTTTATTTATTTATTTGAGAAAGAGACAGTGAGAGAGAGCATGAGCGAGGAGAAGGTCAGAGGGAGAAGCAGACTCCCGTGGAGCTGGGAGCCTGATGCGGGACTCGATCCCGAGACTCAGGGATCAGGACCTGAGCTGAAGGCAGTCGTCCAACCAACTGAGCCACCCAGGCGTCCCAGGAAGTTATTTTTAATGCTTTCTTTAGTATAATGAGAAGAACAAGACATAGGAATCAAAGGGAAACCCTTGTTTTCAAATTCCCACTCTACCCCTTTCGGTCCACCTTGGACAAACTAAGCTACTTAATTTATATTCCTAGGTTCCCTATATTTAAAATGGGAATTGTATCATGTAAATAAATTGCTATGCAAATAAAAAAATACTTTACACAAAATATTTAGTGAAGTATTGGCACTTGGTACTTGCTCAGTGGACAATATCTACTCTCAGGAAAAAGTTCTTCTTTTTTCTAGCAATTTTTCTTTCATTTTTGATTATGACAAAGATGAAGAAAATCAAGTTGAGGAGTTACTGTCTATTTGTATTAAACACCTCAAGATTTTCTTTTTCAATCAGTTGTTTCCTGGGCTGTCGGCTTCGAAGTCACTCCTGTTTCCACTCCAATCAGAGAATGAGTTGCTAAATGTTTAATGATTAATTTGCATCAAAGAGTTACCTAGCAACTGCCACTAATATAAAATTAGATCAGAGTCTTTGTAAAAGTCTATAATCTACTAAAAGAATTCAAAGACAGATGAATTTGAGTCTGTGCCAGAATTTCAACTCTTAAAAACACATCCAGATAGAATATCTCAAAAGCTTAAATGGGGGATATACAGTATGTTTTATATCTTGGTATTCACAGTTTTTTGTTATAGTGTTTTCAACCATAAGCTAAACACTCTATCCATTAAAATAGAAGACATTAAAAGAAGATATTAAAATAATAGCAAACTTATTAAGAACTAATTATGTGCTAGAAATTATTTTAATTCTGTTGTGTCTATCATTCCAATCAAAATAATCTTCTTACATTGAAGAAATAAATCATATTTCAAAAGCATTAGGTTAATTTGGAAATTTCTGGTAAATAATAAGACTCTTCATCCCTAATAGCCAACATGGAATTAAAAATAGGTCCTGGCCTTACACTATGTAGGTAAAATAAGATGGCAACCATGGTCTCCCTATGTTGTTGTTTTTTGTTTTGTTTTTTCACTTATTTTTTGAGAGACGGAAAGACAGAGATAGGGGCAGAGGTAGTGAGAGAGAGCCGGAGCGGGGAGCCCTGGCAGAGCTCCACCCTAGGACCCCGGAATTATGACCTGAGCCAAAGGCAGACACATAACCCACTGAGCCACCCATGTGTCCCTCTACCTTGGTTCTTATCAACTCTGGATCTTCAACATTTTTGGAACCTATGATAAATGGAGTTTTTAGTGAACAGCTCCTACTGGTGTTCAAGATAGGGATAAAAACAAGGTATTTCAACATTTTAGAAAATATCATCTGATTTTCACAAGAAGCAGCAGCTGGTAAGATTCAATCAGGTAATATAACTCATCATAAACTCTTGAATTTTGTGTTAGAATCACTGCTAAACAAAAACTGAGGGCCAAGTATTAAAAAATGACTAAGGATTGCTGAGCCCTAAAGAAAGTTAATAGCATATGTTTCTTGCTTTACTCTTATCACTCATTCCTAAAAAGAGTAACACACACCGTTTTTTGCAGGGAAGACAGTCATAATTGATGATACCCGATCTTGGTATTTGAACCCATTTAATAAGAGCATTAGAAAGTGCATGATAAAGTAGGAATGAAGAATTCTTAGAGGTTTGCCTGTTAATATCCCCAATAATATTCCTTTACTCAGTAGACTTTTGTTTTTGTTTTTATTTCTGTTTTGGGTGCGGGTTTTTTTGTTGTTGTTTTGTATCTTTTTTTTTTTTTTTTTTGCTTTTTTTTGAATTACACTTGATTGGTTATCTCTTGGCAAGTAATAGATCAGGATAGGACCAAAATACTGCCATAAAAAGTTTTATTAGATTGTGATACACATAAGCAACCAGTTATCAGTTCTCTTGGCACTTGAACAATCAGAATGAATCCAAAAGAAAAAAAAAAGAAGCTTTGTTGAGGAATGAATGCATTTTTGTTTCCAACAAATTTGAATATGAACTTCCTTCTGAGCCTTTCCTCTTATCTTGATGAACTTAACATCAATGAGTTCTCTAAGAGGTCAGGAGAATAGGAAGGGAAACAAGTCAAGGAAAATCACAGTAAAGGAAATTTTATGTTAGGCTTTTTGGAAGAGATTAATTTTTCTCTCAATAATTCCATTAGTTGTGCGTATGTGTGTGTCTTTTAACTACAGTTTTTGGCATCTATGAAATTTCAATGTTATTGAGTACTGAACTTATTTCAAGCTGTTCTCAAAACCGAGACAAGAAAAGATTTGTCACAGAAACTTGAATGTCTATTTGAAGGATTCCAAAAAGCAAAATTGTTAGCGTATGGTGATTTACTATATGGTGAACATAAAAGCAAATTGCATAGCCCACTTTCTCTAAAAATGTTCATTTATGGAATTTCTTGAGGCAATTTTGAAATAAATTTATGAGAAAGGACTAATAGCTTGAAATCTAGCACTATGCACAAAAAGACTGATCTCTCACATATGGAGAAAGCTGGGTTTTTTTGATATCTCAATATGCCATCATTAATTATGTTAATTATGGGCCATACTGAAGGCAAACAAAGACCAAATAATCAAGCTTTCACCTTAGGACCATTTTGAATTCTAAAATTTTTCTGAAAGAATTTGAATTAAAATGAGGCACTGGGCTAGAATGCCAAATTTCAGTTAAAGAGGATATATTTAGATATTTTATATTTTTGAGTGTACGTTTTAATCACTCCTTACATCTCTAAGTATAGAAAAACTACTCTGAAATTAAAAAGAGAGAGAGAGAGAGAAAGTAGCATGATGGAAAGAGAATTTGATTGACAATTAGGAGTCAGTAAGTTCTAACTACATAATCATTGACTATTTTACTTATTCTGACTCTCAATTTCTTCACCTATTAGAAAATTAAAGATGGATTTAGGTTGCTTTAAATTTAAATTCCACCGTTATTTCCTAGAAATAGTCTGTGAAGACTCATATAATAGAGACTTAACCTATATTTGTTGAATGAAATAGAACGTTGTCAGGGTCCACCTAGAGACATTTTAGTAATTGATACCTCTTTACCTCTTGCTGCCTATGAGAAGAAATAGGACTGGAAATAAATTAATTGGTAGTAAAAGAGCTAACACCGCTGAGAAAAGCATGAAAATAAAAGATACAATGCCCAACCTCCATGGCAAGCTTGGTGTGATTCATACAATTTCCAGTACCAGTAGTCAAATCCAAAGGGGTGCAGAGCCTGAAATTCAGGTGACAAAAGAACTCACAGAAACCCAGTGGACTGAGTGTGGACTCAGAAAAAAGTTGTCTGATGTGGCTTAGTCATCACACTGGGATTAAAAAGAGTAACCCCATAAGAAAGAATTGGTTTAAGAGCTAAATCACATAGCAGATGACCTTGTATCTGCGAAGGAATCACATTTCAGATGTAATCTGAAATGAAAGATGGAGAACTGAGATAGAAGTTTTGTAAAATTGCACCAGTAGTCAAAAGAACTAGGGAAAGTTAGAAGTCTAGGATGTCAGGGGTCTCCCCAAATCCTGGGTTAAGTTACCAGCATTACATAATTCCAAGCCCCAGAGGATGATCGCACGGAAAACAGGTGAGAGGCAATATGTAGATTCAGTCAAACAGCAATGATATAAAGAGCATTTCCAATGTTGTCATCACTGTACTAGGCTTTTAGCATACATTTCTTTTTAATTTTCACAAAGTCTGTGATTTGAGTATCATCCTTATTTTCTATATGAAGAGACTCATTCACAGAGTAGTATACAACTTCATGAGAACTTAGCTAGTAATTGGCAAAGTCGGAATGTCAATTTCCAGGCTCTCACTCTTAACCACTCTTACATGGTCCAATGCTTGAGAGAACTAGGAGACATGAGCACAGGGAAAATGTGGTGGGAACTGACAAAGAGCGTAGGTAATATGTCTTTGCCATAGAAGATGTACGTAGGAACAGCCACTTCTTTCTCCGTATCACGTACTGTTCTATTCTGCATTGATTTCTGTTCTAATTGAAGTTGAAAAGCAATTAGCATAGAGAGAAGATAATACATTTATAAAATAATATTAATAAAAACTAAATGGTACTTAGTTTCCTTCTAGGCTTTGATTCTAACTTGATGTGATTACTTGAAGGATGATAAATGATGAGATTATGGGTTCTTAGATGGTAAGAGCTAGTCATATTTATATTATTGGGGGTATCTGAATGCTGCAATATTTTAAAGATTAGATTTTCACTAAATGTTGGTAAAAGAAAATTCAATTAATACATACAGAGCAGATTGGGAAGTCTATACATATGAATTAAATTCAGGTATTACAAGTCAGTTATTGTGAGAAATTCCTACATAAAGATACAAAATTTACAGGGAAACTCAGTACATTTATTCATGCTATTTATGTAGCTCATATATTCACAATCAACTCCTTATTTACCCATCATTTATTTTTCTTTTGCTGCCTCACATAAATAGTAGGTAAGTGTAATACAGTAAAATTAATTTTAATAAATCCTAACTTGCCTTGGGATTATCTACCATAGGGTACATTATAAAGAGAATTGACATGACTTCTGTCTATAATAACATGCTGCACTCCCTACATCTCGCCTGTCCATTACAGAAGGTTTCTATGTTTATGTTTTAAAAATATGATAAGAAGGGCTGCCTGGGTGGCTCAGTGGGTTAAGCCTCTGCCTTCAGCTCAGGTCATGATCTCAGGGTCCTGGGATCGAGTTCTGCATCGGGCTCTCTGCTAGGCAGGGAGCGTGCTTCCTCCTCCCTCTCTCTGCCTGCCTCTCTGCCTACTTGTGATCTCTCTCTGCCAAATAAATAAAATCTTTAAAAAATATAAGTAAAATATGATAACCTAAATTTAGAAATGTAGAGGTTAAAAACAACACTTAGGTCAGAAGTCCAAAATGGGTGCTAAGGGCTGAAGTGAAGAGTTGTATCCATTCTGGAGGCTCTAGGGGGGGAGGAATTCCTTGTCCCCCCGGCTTCATACAGGCTGCCTGCATTCCTTGACTGGTGGCCCTTTCCCTATCTTCGTCTGTCTCACACTAGGCTCTGTCTCTGTTGTCATATATCCTATTTCCAACATTGGCCTGCTCTTAGAAGGACATTTGCAATTACCTTCCATCTACTTGGATAATACAGTACGATCTCCTCAACTCCAGATCTTAAATTTAATCACATCTACAAAGTCCCTGTTGTCACTTAAGGTAAAAACTCACAGGTTCCAGATATGGATATTTTGGGAAGCATCATCATGGAGTCGGCCAGATAAGAACTTAATTGTTTAAATGTCTTTGGGATATATAGAAGGGTTCTGAAAAAATTTTAAGCAATTAAAAAATTTTCTAGCATTCACATGAACTGGGATATCCTTCCATTTCAGAAATTCCTCAATAAGGAGAGGGAATAATTTAAGCAGACTGTGTGCTGAGTGAGGAGCCCAATGTGGGGCTCAATTCCACAGCTCTGAGATCATGACCTGAGTAGGAATCAAACAGTCAGAAGCTTAAGCAACTGAGCCACCCAAGGGCCCACTTACATCAGTGTATTTTAAAAACAAAACGTTACATTCTATGTCTTTTTAAATCTTGCATGTTTATGCTTCTCAGTTAGAGCACGTTGTAAAAATTTCTTTGAATTAAGTTTAAGTGTCCAAGCTCTATAATTTTATTATTGCAAATAAAGCAAATGAACATAGTTAAGTTAACCTCTCAAACTTTATTTATGTCTATAACACTGTACTTCCTAAACCAAATCTTTTCCTAACACTGGTAATCCAGTTAATTTGTTTAATACTCTCAATTCATCTTGTTCCCTTACAATTAGCATCTATGCATACATTTACATATTATTCATCTACCGGAAGTATATACAGAGCTTATCTAAATGTTTTTTTTTTTTTTAAGATTTTATTTATTTATTTGACAGAGATCACAAGTAGAAAGAGAGGCAGGCAGAGAGGGGGGGGAGCAGGCTCCCCTTTGAGCAGAGAGCCCGATGCGCGCGGCTCAATCCCAGGACCCTGGGATCATGACCTGAGCTGAAGGCAGAGGCTTTAATCCACTGAGCCACCCAGGCGTCCCCAGAGCTTATCTAAATATTGATGCCACCTGATGTTTGACTTATTTGATGCAAGTTTATCTTTATATTATTGTAGAATCATGCAGTATGTTTTTACACTACATATTTTAAAGAGAATGCCAGTTTATTCAATTTCATTTTGCAAACATATTGATTTTTTTTTTTTTTTTTTTTTTTTTTGAGAGAGAGAGCACAAGCAGGTGGGAGCAGCAGGCAGAGAGAGATGAAGAAGCATGTTCTCCAAGCAGTGAGCCCAATGTGGGGTTTGATCCCAGCACCCCGGCATTATGACCTGTGCTGAAGGCAGATGCTTAACCAACTAAGCCACCCAGATGCCCCTGTGTTTTGATTCTTAATAAATCTTAGAACCTTCAAAGAAATCACTGCTTCATTAACAAGGGTATTAGCAGTACTAGTCGCTGGCCTGTTTCTCTCCAAGTCACTCCCCTCATCTTGACCGTAGTCACATTAACTTTCAATCAGGTCTCAGAACAGGCTGACCTCTTCGTTACTACTCTTCTATTTGCCTTGGAAGATTTTTCCCCCAGACTCTTTGCCTACTGTATTCTTCACATCTTTCACAACACCTTAGGTGAGCTGGCCCTTTCACTATTCTCTATCATGCAACCGTGCTTATTTTCTTCTTGCATTTTATTTCAATCTTTAATGATTATATGGTTTATATTATATATGATATAATGATTTTATTATATGATAAAATGGTTATTATATCATATAATGATTTTAATGATTATATGTTTTGGTTCATGTGATGTTGCCTTATCTCCCAAGCCTGCCAGCTTTATAGGGCCCATATCTATTTTTCCCCAGCACCTAACATAGGGACTGACCCATATTAGGCACCAAAAAACTTCTTTAGGTAGAATTTTTGTTAGTATACCAACTCTCTATCTTTTGAAAATTAAGAAATATAGTAACAATTTAGAAGTGTTTTTTACATCTATTAGCACTGATTACATCAAAACTCTAGAAAAAGAGCTGCAAAGTTAAGTATCTTCAGAAGCCATTTTAAATGATTATAGTGAACCAGGTACAATATGATAAGTCCTGGATAATATAGCTATTTGAGAAGAACAGACCCTATTTAAAGGAAGCAGCACCCCCCCCCCCCCCCAGTTCTAGTCTATCACTGATGAAGGAAATGTAGGCTCTGGATTTTATGGTGAATTTGTCTTTCCAGTTTTTTATTGTCTTTTCTGTGCTCTACACTGGGATAGAGGAATCACAGCCTACAGGGAGGTCACAATTTCTACCTGCCAATGGGCATGTCCATCTCCCCTGTCACTCTTATGTTCTGTATTTGATGGAAACATCAGTCTGTTTGGTTTCACATTCACCGTACAATTTCTTATCTTACACTGTCCCATCTGTTACAAATGCTTGTTCTTCTTATTCTTTAGGACTCCGCTCAAGAGTCATTTCCTTTAGAAAACAGTCCCTGAAGATACCCATGCTCAACCCCACACTAGCCACTATGGGGTGGGAGTGCCTTCTCTGTACACCGCTAATGTGAAATGCTCCATTGCTTTGCTGACCTAAAAACACTATCACATCGGGGACTGAGCCCCATTTGATTAATTTCATGGAGGGCAGAATCTTTTTGCATAGTTTTACGTGCCAACACGTGTAGCAGTCCCTGGTATCTAACAGATGTTGAGTGATGACAGATAAGTGGGATGTCTTGAAAGCAAATGGCATCCTTGAGTTGAAAATAATTTCCATAAACCTATGAGCAGCTAGAAAAAGGTACGAGAGAGTTTAGGATTCTGACCTCCAAGAAAGTATGGTCCGTCTATTCTTCTCGTTTCCTAGTAATTTTTATGAATATATGATATTTTGGGCATATCAGCAAACTTTAACTATTAGGTAATCACTGATTCATTTCTAAAATATTTATGGATTATCTGTCACGTATAAGGTACTGTGAAATAGAGAAAAAATGTTTGAGAGAGAAGGAAAGAAACTGCAGTGGGAGAGCAAAAGGAGAAAAGAAAGGGGCACGTGGGTGGCTCAGTCGGTTAAGCATTGGACTCTCGGTCATGGCGCAAGACCCTGAGATGCTGAGACTGACCCTCGTGTCAGACGAGTGTGGAACCTGCTAAAGATTCTCTCTCTCCCCGGCTCTCTTTCTCTTCAAAGAAAGAAAGAGGAAGAATCTGATAGTTATTTTAATAAATATTATTCTAAAAAATATTTTTTTTTCTAAAAGAGAATTTAAATAATTGTCCCTGCTCTTAGAAAGGGACCAATATTTAAGGGATAATACTTGCTACATTACTTGGAGGCTCAGGGAAGAATAATAGGAAAAACTGGTTGCTGGTAGCATACTTGAGGAATAAAATCACCAAACAACTTGAAGGAACTAAAATTCGTATACTCTATATTTTTACCATAGATCTTCCATTTGAATTAATAAGGTCTTGTTTGTAGACTAGAGTTTCTTGAGTTTAATCATTCTAGTTGTGAACAGAATACTTTGGGAGGAGCCATTTTGACTAATTTTTTTTTTTTTTCTCTAACCATCTAATACATGTTTCTCGAATGTCTCCTCTGTGTCAGAAACTGAAAAATGTACTGGGGCAGAAGCAATCAACCTATATCTTGACATTTCTGTGCCATCTTAAAGATTAAACCTATGGGCTAATTTTGGCACTTGTGTTATAAAATATATAAGTATTTTTTACATAGTAAGAACCAAAGAATGCATATATTAAAATATGTACTCATTTGAATATTACTAGCAAAAATATATTTAGTTATTTATAACTAAATAAACACTTGTCTGTTTTAAATGTTGAAGTATAATGCTTATTCTTAGAGTAAAAAAAAAGACAAAAACTAATAGATTATGTCATTGTTTATAAATATTAATTTTCCGGTAATACTCATTTTGCATGTTTTTCCATAGACAATCACACGTAACTTCAGATGGCTGATGTGAATGGTGAGAAAATCTGTAAGTGGTGTAACATAAGATCGGTTAAACCACTCATTTCTAGTAGCTCTCCAAATAGCGTGCTCCCTCTCTCCGTTTCTTAAGAAAATCCACTGCAAGAAAAGGTTGCTAGAAGAAGTAATATGTGGTTTGTATTTCTAAAAGGAACAAACAAAGCACTGAAGAGAAAAGCAGGACTGTGAGAAAAGACAAGCACTTTCTGAGTGTAATGTGCGTGAAATTGTACGCCTTGGAAGAAAGACAAATTGTCAGCAGGATGCAAAGTAAAGATTCTTTGCTCAGAAATACTCTATATTGGTGGTTAGTTGTTTTATTGTTTTCCTCCTGACACAAATCTTCCCTGTGAACCAGCTAACTGAGGGAAACTCTACCTGAAGATGCCGGGATTTCAATCCCCGATCAGGCCAGAAGGTATGGAAATGCGACACGAAGAAGCAAGGTAGAGAGCCAGAGTGTGGCATGATAAACGCTGCGGTTTAACCTCTGAATATCTGGGTCATCTCCCAGGAGGAAAACAACAACAACAACAAAACACTCAGGAGGAAAATCAAACTCAAAAGTAAATGCGAAGGCTATAAAAGTCACACTGCGACTAAGGTGTGACAGGAACCTAGAAACGTATTGATTCACCTGTCCCAAATTTGGTCACAAACAGGAGATCTGTGAACCCAAACAAGAAAATACAGGCAGGAGAGAGAAGGCTGAGATTTAGGAAAAATTAAATAGAACTATAGCAATTCAGAGAAGTGTGTTATTAGAAGGTAAACTTCAGACTTAGGATTCACTCAAAGAAAGTGGCCTCACAAAATTGTTTTTAATCACTATTTTTTTAAACTTTCTTTCCTATGAACAACTTAAGAAAGAAAGAAAGAAAGAAAGAAAGAAAGAAAGAAAGTCAGTCATACCATCTGATTCAGGTTAAGGTTCTTCTAAAACTGTCATTGTTTAGCCATGTATCTATTTATTGACGCCAAAACCTCTGCAAAAAATTATTGCAAGCTTAAAAAATATATCGCAAGCTTATCTCAGATATTTTAACTCCATATTTCTGATGTGAAACAAAGAATTTTGCTGAATTTTTATGTCTATCACCTTTATTATGCTAATGTATTATTAATATTAATGTTCCCCACATATTTTATCTATATTTTGATATTCTCATTTTTTTTCTATATTTTTCCATTGGAAAGTATCACTTTAAAAATATTACCAAGAGAACTCACACACAGAGTCTATATAAAGAAAGAAAATTTAATAATAGTATTTTTCCCACATCTCCATATTAAGAAGAAAACATTCATAAAGATCAAATATATCACTTATATATAATGAAGTTTGTTGTCTTAAAAATGAAAATGGGTATTACTGAACTGTATAACAGATAGAACCTAACATAATTTGTTTATTGAGGTGCTCAATTAGAAAAATTTAAAACACTAACAACGAATCCTAAGTCTGAAGTTTACCTCCTAATAACACATTAGGGATATTTCAATACATATATTACATACAAGGATTTCTCTTATAATATGGGTGATTTAAAGATTTTATTTATTTATTTGACAGAGAGAGATCACAAGTAGGGAGACAGGCAGAGAGAGAGAGAGGAGGAAGCAGGCTCCCTGCTGAGCAGAGAGCCCGATGTGGGACTCGATCCCAGGACCCTGAGACCATGACCTGAGCCAAAGGCAGCGGCTTAACCCACTGAGCCACCTAGGCGCCCCATAATATGGGTGATTTAAATAACTTCTTGGGGCGCCTGGGTGGCTCAGTGTGTTAAGCCACTGCCTTCGGCTCAGGTCATGATCTCAGGGTCCTGGGATCGAGTCCCACATCGGGCTCTCTGCTCAGCAGGGAACCTGCTTCCTCCTCTCTCTCTGCCTGCCTCTCTGCCTACTTGTGATCTCTCTCTGTCAAATAAATAAATAAAATCTTTAAAATAAATAAATAAATAAATAAATAAATAAATAAATAAATAACTTCTTAAGTTACTACTTAGCTAAGAGCCTCATTCCAAACTGTGGGCACAAGTTTTATAGCTGAACTCCTTTTTGTCATTATGCTTTCTCAGGTGATTGGGAAGATCAAAGTTTGCAGCGAACCAGCTATTTTAAGAAAGGCATAACAACCTCTTCAAAGTTAAGTAGCAAAAGAACTAACAAAAAGAGTCCAGCTGGACGCCTGGCTGGCTCAGATGATTACACGACTGCCTTGGGCTCAGGTTATGATCCCGGGGTCCTGGGATTGAGTCCTGCATCAGGCTCCTTGCTCAGCAGGGAGCCTGTTTCTCTCTCTCTCCCTCTCCTCCTGGCAAATAAATAAACAAAACCTTAAAAAAGAAAAAAAAAAAAAAGATTCAGGCCCTTGAAGCATTTGCTTCCACCATGTGCCATAACTACAGTGATGAAAATTTTGAGTTAAACAAGATTGGATAACTCATGAAAATATAGAGGAGAAAATCTCTGGGTAGATTTATCGCTGTGTCCTTAACAGGTATTAGAGACAGGCTCAAATCTTGGCTATGTCATTTTCCAGCTACTCTGTATTTTACATGAAACATTAACTTATCCTACTGAGCTTCAGTCAGAATAGTGATACTCATACCTAACAGGGAGGATATAATGAAACTTAAATAAAATAATATATACAAATATTTAACCCATGTGGTAAATAAGATGTAGTAAGTGCCAATAAATGATGGCCAATTTTAAGTAATTGATTTTTCTTTTTTTTTTTTTCTTTTATAGCATTGGAAAAGGAAAAAGTATTTTATGCTAGGGGTAAGAAAAAGAACTTAGTGTTGATCTAAATCAACTTACTACAGATCAGGGAATGTCTATAAAGTGAGATCAAGAAAAATTTAATAATTTACCTTTGCTTAAGGACCTATGCTTTTCTGTTAAGTAACCAGACCATATTCTGAACCCAGTCTCCCTGATCTCTGGTGGTATTTTCCCATTAAACCAATCTACCTTTCAAGTAAGTCACTATACTTTACTTCATGGTTTATACTTCCTTGTGTATTTTTTTTCCTTTTAAAATCATGTTAAATTTACTAAATGAATCCCAATTACATATTACACTTTCAACTGAATCATACTGAAGATATTCAAACAAGGGCAATCATACTAACCCATGTAACTTAAACCAGTATGTTAACAGGCAAGTGGCTGCACTTTAATATTTAATAAAATAATCGGATGAATATTTTAACATAATGGATATACATCTAAGGTGATCCATAGATTTTAAGGATATCAGAAACCTGTATATACGGGATACACAGAAATCAAATAATTCGTCTCTGAAAATTTGTAAAAGAGAAAGGAAATAATGTGGTAAACCATACTCCTTTTATGCCAAAGGGTATGCACAAATTCTTGTTTATATTGAAATGATTTAAGTAGATGATTTTTTTAAATAAGTTGGCCAGAGGATTTTGGAGTAGTTGTCCTCAAAGAAATTCTGAAGAAATACAGAAAATTGAAGAGACAGCTGTGAAATTCTTTAATATTTAAAAATTGTGAAAAAATCTAGCTTGACATTTCCTACTTCAGCCTTCATGTTTCAAAAATATGACTGAAAGTTTCCTCAAACTGTCTTTAAAAATGAGGTATTCCTTATGGTGGATTTTTATGAAATGCCTTTGGAAACAGCTATTCTACATAATTCACAATGATCTTATTATATAATCTAACGATAATTGAAAAAGTTGCAAAAGGCAAATATTATTACCTTAAAATATTACTAATGAACAATAACTGGTCAGTAAGAGCTTTATCTTTCCATAGAAGGATCCCTAGAGATAACAGTGTACACGAAGCATAACTTCAGTGGAGATTTCAATAGAACCCATACGCTTACGATTTCTGTTATAACAAGGAAAATTAGCTTCTAAGACTGCACCAGATAAACTTTCTCTAATGAATTACAAATAAATAAAACAAAAATGAAATTTTCTCTCGACTGCTTTCATTATTACTTTAAAATTTCAATTCATTTCTTGCTGGCCAAATTGCTCTCTATTATTAGATTATGCACAACTTACAGTTTATGAGTAATGTGCTGCTTCTTAAATAAGCAGAAATGAGGCGAGCTTCGACCTATCTCTTGGCACAGCTACACTGGCTGACCCCCAGATACTTCTCTTCAGAGATGTCAAAGGAAGTTGGAACCTGGGATTTATGGGCGATCCCCAGTGTCTTCTACTCTTGGGATGAACTGAATATGTAATGTGAGAATGCAGGACTTCCTGAGTGATCTTCACTGAGGAATCCCGTGAATAATAAATAGTCAGATCAAAAATATTTCTATGAAATGGTGATTCTTCCTTTGGGTAGAAAAGTCAGAAAAATGCTCCAGTTTTGATTCTTCATTATTCCTGAAGAAAAAATATGTGGTTGGCATATGCCCTATCTGACTGAAAAGTTGCAAAGAAAACTTCTTGAGGCTGTAAGAGGTAAATTCTGAAGAATGCTTTAGTTCATGTAATTTTTGTGTTTTCTTTTCAGTTTGTTCCTTCTGGGTGAATATATTTCTCATCCTCAAAATGTCGACAGCACTTATAGATTAGACATAACTGCTTCTATTAAACTTAAAGTTTATCAATTTCTATGCCACTATCATTATATAAAATTAACATTATATAATGTTACATATAGTGATACATAATATTATATATAATATTTACATAATATAATACTATGTAAGTATATTACTCATTTTCACTTTCTATTTGCTTGGACGTAGAAGGATGCAGTATTGGCATGTCATTCATTTCAACTTTCTTCTAAAAATTTTATATTCTTACATTAAGAAACCTTTTAGAATGAGTATTGATATACAGAAATGTATAGTCAAAATGGATGCTGCAGAATCCTGCACGCAACATCTAATTATTCCAATGGTGGGCGGATATATGATCCTGAAAAATTCAAATTAGCCAGTCTTTAAAAAAAAAAAACATGTATAAATGTGATAATTCTTATGCTTTCATAGAGAATACTTTGTCAATGCATGCAAAACAAAGCTTAGTATCTTTTCACAAGAACAGAACAGGAATATACATACTGTAAGGGACACATTCGTACTGCACTTCCAGGTATTTATAGGTTCCTGGACACGGGTCTGGAAAAACATCAGGACCTGCCACCACTGCACACTGCGTTCTGTTATTGCACCTGAAGTCAAGAGAAAAGAGATAATAAATTTATGGGAAGTTAAATCATTACTAACACCAGTACTAATTTTATTTTGGTTCTTGTTACAAAGAGTTTACATAAGGTTTTGGTCAATTTAGAATTTCAGACCTTTGAAGGAAATATCTGTGGTACACTTAAAAAACTAAAAATAAAAATCAGTTCATCTAGTTTACTCTTACTAACAAATTTAATATTTCAGGGAAAATGGTATGATTTTGAGTTAAAAATTAAATACTGCTTAAGCAACACTAACCGGTCCGTAGAATACTGTCAATATGAACACAGGTAAGGACAGTTTGGTAAGAATTACAAACTGCCGTTATTTTTTAAAAATTGAGAAAATATGACTACAGAGTTTTATTAGAAATTGTAAAATAGGGGCGCCTGGGTGGCTCAATGAGTTAAAGCCTCTGCCTTCAGGTCAGGTCATGATCCCAGGGTCCTGGGATCGAGCCCCACATCGGGCTCTCTGCTTGGCAGGGAGCCTGCTTCCCCCCCTCTCTCTGCCTGCCTCTCTGTCTACTTGTGATCTCTGTCTGTCCAATAAATAAATAAAATCTTAAAAAAAAAAAGAAATTGTAAAATAAATTCACCAATTATCATGATATCCACTTTAAAGGCAGTGAAAATACGATGTGGAAAAGCTTTTAGCCAAACTTTTAAAAAATCAATAAAAATTTAATATTTGAATATAAAATATATGTAAAATTTAATATATATGAATATATAACTAACATTGTAAGTAAAACTATTTTTTTAAGAATTGATGCTCATGTCCCCTTGTTCAGATAAATAATTACATTAACCTCACACATTGCTGTTCACCAATGCCAATCTCCTATAATTTAAAATAATTTTAAATCTCCAAAGAGAATAATCAAAAACCACTACTGAAGTAGAAATATAAACTATCCATTTTTTGTGGCAATTGGGTTAAACAAATCTGGGCTGTGCAGACTTAATCATGGGTAAAGATACATATAATGAAACTGATTCTTATTTTGAAAAAGACGCCCAAGTTCAGAATGGATTTGCTACGGTCAATTTTGCTCAGAAATTGTCTAGATTTGATAATTTATTGATAGGTAGATATTTCTATAGAAAAAATCATGTTTTTTTTTTCCAACTATAATATTGCCACTAATTGTATGGGATGAGACATTCTAGTTATCCTGTTTAATGTGCTTGTTTATTCATTTCAGAAATACAGTCCCTCATGGCTAGTATTTGCCATTATACATTCTTGAAGAAATGCTTCACTCTCTGATATGACCATATACTTCTGTATCCTTCTTTGATACTGGCAGAATAAGGAGCATCGAGGGCAGACTTTAGCTTGTTTACTGTGAAAATGCTTTGTGTTTACTGGAGGCTACCATTTGTTGGCCTTAATGAAGATTTTATTTAGTCCCTAAATTAAAATGGATTCATTAGTGAATGCTGTAAGCTGAAAAATATATTCTGTGCAATCAGTGGAAGATTAATAAAAGTCAATATTCCATACTTATCAGGCAATTTAGCCTAACAGTTAATGTTGAGGATCAGCATGTCCCCAAAGTTCTTTTGTGTGGATTTAATGTCTGAGGGCGATTATCAGACAGCCGTGTAATAACATCAGCGTCTATGTGGCTTTTCTTACACATATGCTGCAAGGAGGCACCTTGCCGTGTTAGTGTATTCAGACTTTCAAAAAATAGCAGCACTTCCCTTTTACAAAGAAAACTTTTTGAAAGTGATGTCTCAAGATAAGATACATGTTTCTTTGCAGTTAAGGCATATGATTTTCACATCATGCCTTGGGAAAAAAAACCCTCATAAGTCAATCTCAGATATTTATAAAATGAGAAGATATAAAAACCTACAGTTATTTCTTCCTCATCTTTTCTTCATCAAAGAAAAATATCAGGAATACTTTTGAAGTAGAAATGATTAACAATAAAAGAAGTATACATCATGAAATTTAGTAAAATGCACATATTCTGTAAAAGTAGTATTTCTGATCTGCAGTCATTAAGCCAGGGCAAATTTGAAATATATATATTATAAATATATGTGTGTGTGTTGCTTTCTTTCTTCATCAACTCGTTTTATACCCTATTATCAACATTTTATTCTAATCGCTACAGCTCAGATAATAAAATTCATTTAGAAGTTATGTGAACTCTTATAATATTCTGATATGGAAAAGCAACTAACACAACTTTTATTATTTAAACAATCAATGTTTTATATCAACAGACAGATCACTAGCAATGTATGAGTTGAGTGTAAAGGTTAAAATTTACAATTATCAGGACGCCTGGGTGGCTCAGCCTCTGCCTTCGGCTCAGATCATGATCCCGGGGTCCTGGGATTTGAACCCTGGATTGGACTCTCTGCTCAGCAGGGAGTCTGCTTCCTTTCCTCTCTCTCTCTCTGCCTGCGTCTCTGCCTACTTGTGATCTCTGTCTGTCAAATAAATAAATAAAATCTTAAAAAAAAATTATAATTATCAAAGTATACAGAATGTGGTCTTAAATCAGAGACTTCAAATGGTTATGTCCAAATAGACTAGATTAAAAGATGTATGACCACTATACTAATTACTAATTCACTTATCTGCTTATCTATCTAGATATGTGCACCAACCAGTTTACATATTATATTATTTTTTACAAAAATATTAATTATTTTTGCATATATAAGAAAATTGGCTGATCATTTGCTGTAAACATTAGACACCTTTGTGAGTCCCAAATATCTTACTCAACGTTAACCAAAAATAACTCAAAAAAGTCTTTCAATTAGTGGGATATATATGTGAGAAGATATATAAACCAAAACATGCTATACCAATAATATATTTGCAGTCATTATCATCATTGTTCTGCACTGAACAGCAAGATTTTAAAACATTAACTTTTCAAAGTAATTCCATATTTTACAAATGATTATATTAAATGTTCTTTATAAGTTAAGATTCTTAAAAATCAGGGGGAAAGGTAGATAATCTAGAATATTATTCTTGTATACGATACATTCTAATATTGTTTAAAGACTACATTCCAAAAACAGAAGTTTTATGGTTCTGTTTTCTTTTTCTAATTGCAATCACTATAAATAAAAATAAAATGAACTATACTTCTGATGAAAGCTTATTGAACAATGAACAATATACACAAGTAAGAGTACTTTTATATACTTTTGTAGTGATGTCAAAATCGTTAAAGTAAATTCATTCTAAAATACTATAGATGATAAATGTGAAATAAAATAATCAAATGTTCTCAGGTCCCTTAAACTCAGAATTTTTCATTGTTTATTTTAATATAAATATAAATTTAAAAATGATTTTCAGTATCCTTGATATTAAAGATACTTCTAGAACACATAATAAAGGATGAGAAAAGACCGCAATAATATGGTCAAATGCATCCTAATCCACTAATATTCACAGAGAAAACCTCATAATCTTATGAAAGTATTAAGGCTTATTTACAGTGATAGAAGTTTCAATATTTTTCCAACAGAAACTTGATGCAATAAAAACGAAATCCACTCCAACAGCAGACAGTTTTGAGGAGAAATGGCTGATGGGGGTCAAAAGTTACCACTTCCAGTTATAAAATAATAAAGTCACGGGATGCAATGTACAGCTTGGTGGTTATGGTCAATAATACTATATTGCACATTTGAAAGTTGCTAAGGGTAGACAGTAATGTATGTAGACAGGAGGCACTCACAAATACCAAACACTATTCTCAGTGAAATCTCTTGGAATTTGAATTTTCACTTACATAACATGGGAACCAGTTATTTTATTCCTTTAAGCCAGTTACTTTACCCCTTCACAAGGTTAATGTGCTTATAAAAATGCATTAGAAAAAATGTAAAATATCATATATATGCACAAAATACACTTTTGGTTGTCATAGTTAGCATGGTTACCAGTATGAACATTTGTTTCAGGACAGGTTAAAAATACTTCATTTCAAAAGACTGTTCCTTTTGAGAGGAACTTTCAATACAAAAGAAGTAGCAGCCAGGAAGGCACTCTTGGGGTTTAGGCTAGATAATAAAATAAATAACAATAAATTAAAGATAAATAAAATATAAATAAAATAAATAATAAACAATAAAAGAAAGAAGATTCACATTAAAAACAAACAAAAAAACAAACAAACAAACTGTGGGTGCCTGGGTGGCTCCGTGGGTTAAAGCCTCTGCCTTAGGCTCAGGTCATGGTCCCAGGGTCCTGGGATCAAGCCCCGCATTGGGCTCTCGACTCAGCAGGGAGCCTGCTTCCTCCTCTCTCTCTGCCTGCTTCTCTGCCTAGTTGTGATTGCTGTCTCTCTCAAATAAATAAATAAAATCTTAAACAAACAAACAAACAAACAAAAAACTGTAAGCCAAGTCATCAGCTATATGCAAACTACTTTAACTGGGGCACCCTAAGTCCAAAATTTATAGTTACAAAGTCCTAGATCTGTGTAACCCTTCACACTTGGAAAACATATTCATATATATCCTACTTGTCACTTCTTTTATGAGATGAATATTACTACCTCCAATTTCACAGAAGAGGGAATAGGTGTGAAGATGTTACATGACTTTTCAGACTCTCACAAATCAAATGGTAGTTACTGGATTCCAGAACAGTGACCTAAAAACCATTTTACTGCTATCTTCTGAAATGTACGAATGTCTAAATACATTTCACAGTCACTCTGGAGAACTGATTTAATTCACTCTGACAGGTTCTTAGGGGTACTATGATGATCTGATGGGGCAGAGATCAGGTGTAAAATATCCAAGTGGCCTAGGGTTCCTTCAGTCATGATGTGGATCAGCCATTCCAAGGAGATTCTGAATTTAAATGAATATTACACAACCAGGCCCCCTCAATCCAAATGGGTATGTAACAACTGGAAAGATCAGTGTCTGAGCATAAAGGAGGAAAGGAACAATGAATATTTATGCAGACATTTCCAAAAGAAACAAACCAAAAACATGTCCTTTGAACTCAACCCATATATAAGCCTTCAACTCACATCTAGTTGCCCTCCACTGATCAGGTTTTTTTAATAAATGTTACTTAGTATGTTGAATGCTATTGATTATGAGCACTAATTTTAAAGCAAAATTATTTATTTTTTTAATGTCTTATGATGACTGCCAGGGAAGATACACATAATCACAGGATTAGTAATATGATACGGAATCATTTACTGCTTACTAATTCATTCCAATATAGTTCAGAGAAGCATAGGAACAAAATTAAGTGTGATAATGAAAAAAACATCTTTGGACAAAAAAGCACCACTATTTGCCGCAACATAGCAACATATAGTGAAAATGATATTGCTATGTTTATGTGCGTATCTGCTATTCATTTAAGTTCTTCTTATATATAAAATAATCAGCCACTTTTCTGCTCAATACAATAAAGTGATCTTTGTTTTAACTTCTACTATCTAGATAAAAATCATCAGCTATTATCTCACATTTGGTTACAAATATTTATAGGTTAAGCATATAAACATGACCCTCAACTACATTTTTAAAACTTCTCATATGATAGATATATAAGGATGGTATTAGTTTGTTTCCATGGTCTAGTAATTTAATATGGTACCATTAAATTAATTTAAGTTTATTATTGTTTGATTTATGTGCTGGGAGTCTAATCCACAGGGGTTCTCCATCAATAAAGGCTTCCACCACATATTCTTATTACACTCTAAAAATCAGTGTGTTCAAACAAGCATTCCCAGGGATGTTAAGAAATTTTCACATGATGCTGCAGCCACGTAAGTGTTAAATGTGTAAAACTCCATTGAAAATCATTGCAATGACAAGATAGAAGAGTGTGAAAACAAAACAAAACAAAAGGCTCTATGAGTGTCTTTTTGTTAGCAAATTAGTCATTGCATTATCGCGTTTCACATGGCATGTACGTGAAGAAACACACACAGACTTAGTACAGCCAAGTATTTCACAGCATCTAATGTACAACAAATTAGAGTTTGAATCATATAAAACACTATTCTCTGAGAGGAAAATGTTTCACAGGTATCTCTTTATGCAAAAACAAACAAAAAAGCAAAAATGACCATCATAATACTTTGCTATTTAAATCTGAAAGCAGTTTAGGTAATCAGAGTAACTGATTTTCATGATAAAATATAGCCATATTAAAAAACAAAACAAAACAAAAAAGCAGGGGTACCTGGGTGGCTCAGTAGGTTAAAGCCTCTGCCTTTGGCTCAGGTCATGATCCTAGGGTCCTGGGATCGAGCCCCACATTGGGCTCTCTTCTCAGCAGGGAGCCTGCTTCTGTCCCACCCTGCCTGCCTCTCTGCCTACTTGTGATTTCTGCCTGTCAAGTAAATAAATGAAATCTTTAAAAAAAAAAAAAAAAGGCAGCATTTTAGGACTCCTGGCTGTCTCAGTCAGTTAAGCACCCAACTCTTGATTTTGGCTCAGATCACGATCTCGGCGTCCTGGAGCCTGCTTAAGATTCTCTCCTCCCCTCCCTCCCTCTATTAAAAAAAAAAAAAAAAAAAGACAGTTATTTGTTATTTGTTCAGGGTCAATCAACAGAAAAGCTTTTTTATACTTTCCTTATTTTTCTCTGCCTGTCATTCAAAGACCTGTTGCTTGGAGTTCATTTTAGACTTAGAAGCCTGGGAAGGAGAAGACAACTATTTCATGGCACATATATAGGTACCATATATTTCATGGCATATTTCATGGAGCATGTGTATATGTGTGTGTGTGTGTGTGTGTGTATGTACATAGATATATAATATGTGTATATATGTGTGTGTATAAATATATACACACACATACATACACACATACACAATATATAGTCATACATACATATATATGACATATATGTCATAAGTCATCTAGATCGTATTCAAATGGTAAGAGAACTAAGTAATCAGAGAAAAAAAAATCAATCATTATCATTAAAAAAAAAAAAAAAATCAGGGTGCCTGGGTGGCTTACTCTTAAGTTCCTGACTCTTAATTTCAGCTCAGGTTATAATCTTAGGGTTGTGAGATGGGCCCTGCAGCAGGCTCCCTGCTGGATACGGAGCCTTCTTAAGATTCTGTCTCCCTCTGCCCCTCTTCTCCACTCTCTCTCCCTCTATGAAAAAGAAAAAACATCATTTTTATATTGTAGCTATACATCTAAGTATTCACAAAGGATTTTGCCGATGTTGCCTACTTTTAATTTAAGTGGCAATTTAATAAGAGTAACAAAAGTGATAAAGTGTTTTCGTTTTTGAAATAAATTATTCTATATCAAACTAAAATTAATGTGAGACTTTATAGAACACATTGTGACACGTATGAAAACTACATTCTATGTTTCACAAGGTAATTAACCACAAGTCTCTCTTTTTCTACATTCCTTTTTTAAAATATTTTATGTATTTATTTGTCAGTCAGAGAGAGAGCACACAACCAGGGGGAGTGGCAGGCAGAGGGAGAAGCTCCCTGCTCAATGGGGAGCCTGATGTGGGACTCGATACCAGGACCCAGGGATGATGCCCTGAGCTGAAGGTAGATGCTTAAGTGACTGAGCCACCAGGCATCCCTTTTCTACAGTCTTTTACATGTAATTTCACAAACATTTCTTTATATTAGAAAAATGTAATTTGACAGAAGTGAGTAAAAACATGACCAAAGTGATTAATGAGGAGTTCAGAAACTAAGATGCTGTTCTACTTTTCTTGTTGCTTCTGGAACAAATTTAGCAACTTAAAATTATGCAAATCTATTCTCTTACAGGTATGGACATCAGAAATCCAAAATGAGTCTTACATGGCTAAAACCAAGGTGTTGGCAACATTGGTGCCATGTGGAGAGTCTTCAGGGAATCTGTTTCCTTGCATTTTTCCAATTTCTGGAGGTTATCCCCTCATTCTTTGGCTTGGGTCCCACATCACAGTAACCTTTTCTCACTTTGACATGACATCATTTTCTTCTTTGATCTGTTCGCTTCCCTATAAAGACCCTTGTGATTATATTTAAGGTCACCTCCATAATCCAGGATAATCTGCCCATCTCAAGAGCCTTAATTTCAGCACTTATGTAAAGTTCCTTTAATCATATAAAGTAACATTCTTAATTTATAAGGATTAGATGTGAGAAACTGAACTATATTTACCCAACAAATAAAAGTAAACTTTTAAAGCATTTTACAGAAACTGGAATATAGTTTCACTTTGGACCTACAAAAACCTTATAAAATATGAAATATCAAACATTAAGAAATTATTAATGAAACCCAGTGATATATATTAAACTGAAATTTATGTTTCTGTGTTATTAATATCACTCTATAAATAAATTAAAAATAACTATTTCATGTTTATGGACTGAAATAATTTTATTTTGACAAAACCCAATTTAAAAGAGTAATTCTCTAATGCACTAAAAAGGTATTACTTCCTTATGATTTAAACATTTCCAGTAGCAACTTGAAAAAATTAGAAACCTTTTCAGATTCTCTCACTGCAATATAAATTTACAAATTTATGAAACTTTGAATTTTTCAAATCGATTTAATAACACTCTAAAATACAGAAATATATTCCAAAATGTGGTAATCTTGCAAGGAAGTCCAATTTCCCAATAGTCCAAATATCTCTGGGTAATATTTGATAGAACAAATTATCATAATCAGCAGTCAACATCCATAGAATATTTATGGAGCCCATTCCAAAAATAAAATGATTAGCTATGTCAGACACATGAGTACAATTCATAGAAGCATACGTCCAAAATAAATGGAAATGTGGTTTTAAAATTAACATATTCATAAACACTGCTTGGAAAAACATTTCAATCCTGAGTTCTGTACCAATGATTTCTAAGCAGCAATCTTCTAGTAGTTGAATGCTGTAACAATGGGAATGCTATAACAATGTAAAATTATAAAGAAACTTCTTATTTAAAAATAACTAGCATTGCATCTATACTGGTTTATTACCTCCTACGTATGGCAGCATTTCAGAGCTGAACATTCTTTACCTGCAATGTATGGTTAACAAAATAAATCAGTATGTGTCTGCATTAGTTACCTGAAGGTACAGCAAATAGAGACATTGTTCCTTTTTCTCCTAAATAAGAAGGAGCAATATTTTATATGCATATATATTATATGCATGCTTTACTTAAATGAAAACGATGTCCACTTACTGAGAGCTAGTGAGGATATTGATATATCCATTTTCCAGGATAACTTGTGTTATTCCACTCTTTTTTTTTTTTTTCTTTTTAAGTCAGAGACAGACTTACTTCATTATCCTCCCTCAAATTGTTGCAAGGCATTCTTTCCTTCCATGAGCTGCAAAAATGTCTTGTCTGCATGACTGGGCTAAGATGAGGAATGTTACACTGAGCCATTTAGTTAAATTTTTTTTTCCCCCTTTTCAATATGTGGCATTTCCAAATGATCCTATTTATACATGAACAATCAAAATAAAATAAAAGCTTCAAAAAGAATTCAAAGAAAAAGGAATTTTTCTAACATTGGATACTGAAGTCAGTTAACATGAAAGCCTGTAAAAGGAACAACAAGATGAGAAGGGAAAAATGCCTTTGGCTTCCTCACATGTGCTTTTAATAAAGTCCTAAATGAAAGCAAATGAAAACCTGTGTGTGTAAGTATGCACACTTACATGCATGCATACAGTATATCCAACATTTATATATTAAAAATAAGATTTCCAAAGCAGGAATGCATAGCAGAGGTAAATGATGTTTTCTGTCTAACTGTGCCCTTATACATATTTTTTTAATAGTGCAGCTGTGAGGTTTTTTTATATATTACATAAAAATAATTTTAGTTGTCTTCATACTTTGTAAGTACAGTATAACAGACATGGTACACAATAACTAGGAAAGGAAGCCCACATATGCCAGTGACTAAAGACCAATAATTTTCATGTGTTCCTCTCCTCTTCTTTGATGTTTCAGCTCTCATTCCTGGTACCAGGGCTTATTAGACTGACTCTGTTATACTAATTCCCGGTATGACCTCAGATGAAGACACATGTCAAGCATATAGCCTACTTACTTTGATTTATAGGGTCACCAGAAAGCAATAAATGTAAGAGAAAAGCTATGACATTTCTTTGTATAAATGCTTTATCTGGGGAAAAAAAAAAAACACAGCAAACATAAATAAAAATGGTTTAAAAATAAGGATTGCAATGTCTCACAGATTAAAAATGGGAAGTTTGGTTTGTTACAAGTTGATTCAAATTTAAACACAGGATTTTACTTTGAAAGTATATCATATAAGCATTTTAATGTAGAGTTTGGTTAAATACATTAAAATGCATCCTTATTATGGGATGCTAGACAGTAATTAAAAATGATGAGGCCAGAATTACCCTGATACCAAAACCAGATAAAGACACCACAAAAAAGAAAAAAAAAAAAAAAAAAAGAACTATGGGTCAATAGATCTGATGAACATAGAACATAGATGCAAAAATCCTCAACAATGTATTATCAAAGCAAATCCCACAAAATATTTTTAAAAATTATTCAAGTGGGATTTATTACTGGGTTGCAAAGCATTTCAATATTCTCAAATCAATGTGGTACTATATTAATAAAAGAAAGGATAAGAACCATATGATCCTTTTAACAGATGCAGAAAAAGCATCTGACAAAGTACAACATCCATGCATGATAAAAACCCTCCAAAAAGAAGGTTTTGAGGGAACATACAGATAATAAAGTCCTTATATGAAAAACCCACAGCTAATATCATCCTCAATGACGGAAAAACTGAGAGCTTTTCCTCCTTAATCAAGAAAATGATAAGGATGCCCACTCTCACCACATTTAATTGAAATAATACTAGAAGTCTTAGCCACAGCAATCAGAAAACAAAAAGAAATAAAAGACTTCCAAATTGGCAAGGAAGATGTTAAACTTTCACTATTCACCGATAACACAATACTATATGTAGAAAACCTGAAATATTAACCCCAAAAGCTGTTAGAACTGATAAACAAATTCAGTAAAGTCACAGGATATAAAATCAATGTACAGAATTGTGTTGCATTTCTATACACCAAAAATGAAGCAGTAGAAAGAGAATTTAAGGAGTCCATCCCATTTACAATTGCATCACAAACAAGGTACCTAGGAATCAACAAAACAAAAGTGAAAAATTGTACTCTGAAAACTATAAAATACTGATGACAAAAATTAAAGATAACACAAAGAAATGGAAAGACATTCCATGCTAATGGATTGGAAGAAAAATACTGTTAAAATGTCTGTATTACCCAAAGCTATCTACACATATAATGTAACCAGTATCAAAATATCAATAGCATTGTTCACAGACCTAGAACAAACAACCTTGAAATGTGCATGGAACCAAAAAAGATGCCAAATAGCCAAAACAATCTTGAAAAAGAAAAGCAAAGCTTGACATATCACAATTCTGGACTTCAAGTTATATTACAAAGCTGTAGTAATCAAAACAGTATGGTACTGGAAAAAAAAAATAGACATAGATCAAAAAAATAGACATAGACATAGACAAATGGACTAGAATAGAGAACCCAGAAATAAGTCCACAATTACATGATCAATTAACCTTTGACAGTGGAGAGGAAAATATCCAATATTTTTTGGGAAAAAGAATGTCTCTTCATCAAATGGTGTTGGGAAAACTGGACAACAACATGCAAAAGAATGGAACTGGACGACTTTTTACACAACTGACAAAAATAAATTCAAAGTGGATTTAAGACCTAAATGTGAGAACTGAAACGATAAAAACCCTAGAAGAGAGTACAGGCAGAACTTCTTCGACATCGGCCATAGCGACTTCTTTCCAAATAGGTCTTCTGAGGCAAGGGGAAAAGCATAATAACCTATTGGGACTACATCAAAATAAAAAGCTCCTCAGAGAAAAGGAACTAATCAACAAAACTAAAAGGCAACCTATGGAATGGGAGAAGACAATTGCAAATGGCATATCTGTTAAAGGATTAGTATGCAAAATATAAAAAGAACCTATAAAACTCAACACCAAAAAAAAAAATCCAACTAAGAAATGGGCAAAAGAAATGAATAGCCATTTTTCCAAAGATACAAAGATGGCTAGCAGACCTATAAAAATATGCTCAACATCACTCATCCTCAGGGAAATGCAAATCAAAACCACGATAAGATATCAGTTCATACCTATCAGAATAGCTAAAACCAACAACACAAGAAACAACAGGTGTTGGTGAGGATGTGGAGAAGAAAGAACACTCTTGCACTGTTCGTGGGAATGTAAACTGGTGCAGCCACTCTGGAAAACAGTTTCCTGAAAAAGCTAAAAACAGAAATACCCTACATTCCAGGAATTGCACTATTAAGTATTTACCCAAAGAATGCAAAAATACTAATCGAAAGGGTACACGTACCCTGATGTTTACAGCAGCATTATCTACAAAAGCCAAGATATGGAAACAGCCCAAGTGTCCATCAACCCATGAGTGGCTAAAGAAGATGCGCATATTTATATATTTATACATCCATACACACACACACACACACACACACACACACACACACACACAATGGGATATTACTTAGCCAAATACCATATGATTTCACTCATTTAAGAAACTCATTTATTTAAGAAACAAAATAAATGGGCAGAGATAAAAAAGAGAGGAAGGCAAACCAAGAAACAGACTCTTAATTACAGAGAATAAACTGGTGGTTACCAGAGGGGAGGCGGGGTAGGATAGATTAAAGATTAAATAGGTGTTGGGGGGGCGCCTGGGTGGCTCAGTGGGTTAAGCCGCTGCCTTCAGCTCAGGTCATGATCTCAGGGTCCTGGGATCGAGGCCCGCATCGGGCTCTCTGCTCAGCAGGGAGCCTGCTTCCCTCTCTCTCTCTGCCTGCCTCTCCATCTACTTGTGATTTCTCTCTGTCAAATGAATAAATAAAATCTTTAAAAAAAAAAAAATAGGTGTTGGGGACTAAAGAGTGCACTTGTGATGAGCACTAGGTGATGGATGGAAGTGACGAATCACTGTATTGTACATGTGAAACTAACATAACACTGTGTCTTAACTAACCGGACATTAAATACATACTTTAAGAAAAAGAAAAAAAATATGAAGTAACTCTTCCTTTATTAGCCTGAGAAAAACCTCCACAGTAATATTTTAAATGAAAAACATTTAAAAAACACTTTAATAACTGTATGCATGTATTAATGTAGAGAATAGCTCTGAAGGATTTGTAGCAACAGTGATAATCACTGAAATATAGGATAATTGTGAATTTCAGTCCTTAATATTTTTTCTCCCTTTTATTTTTATTTATTTATTTTTTAAGTAGGCTCCACACCTAGCATGGAGCCCAACAGGGGCTCAAACTCATTACCCTGAGAGCATGACCCGAGCTGAGATCAAGAGTCAGACATAACCAATTGGGCTACCCGGGTGTTCCATTCCCTTTTTAAAATAGAGTGAACATTTGTTATTTCATGGTCATTCCAAAGACTATTTAAAATTTAAAGAGAATGAAAACTCCTTCCAGATTATCCATATTGACTACTTTACATTTTGATAGCCTTTTAACTCTTCTAAGATTTTACATAGTAACATCTACACTATGCAGCTTTCATACAAGTTTTGTTTTGTTTTGTTTTGTAAATTCCCCCCAAAGTTTCTCCTATATTTGCTGCACATCTCTCTGTCTTTAAAACACTATAATTATTTTTGGTATTGAGGTGAGATATAGCCTTTTTCTAGAAAAAATGAGCAGGTAAGTGCACCACACAATTCTGGCACAATGGAAACCAACCTGCCAAATATCCGGAGAGCTAGTACGCATCACCCACAACTGGATAAACTCTGCTACAGTTTGCAAACGGCCTGAAAATGATGACAGTGTTAGTTGATCCCTCTTAGAATAACTGATGACAACTTATGACATTTTATCATGAAGATAGATAATGTCTGCAGGAGTGTTTTACATTTGTCTTTGTCAGAGTTGTGGACCTATTCCATAACTTAGAGAAATATATTCAGAGAGGTTATCATACTCAACCCAACACAGTGAATTACCTGGGACATATGACTCAATTTATGCATGGTTGAGAAAGTCACCAACAATTTAAGGTTTGTGGTGAAAGAGAAAAGGGGGGAAAAATCTGTTATCACAACTATTTTTAAAGCTAATAAGCAACACTTAGGTAAATATAATTGTACTTATTTTCTTGGTTGCCATTTCCAATGATTGACAATTGGCCACTGAAACAGATTCAGATGATACTATAAACTAGTTTTGGGAATTATTGATAGCAGAAATAATAAAATATAGAAGCAGATTTCTTATAGGCTGTCTATATTAAATGCAAAAATGCAGATCTGCATATTGCTTAGAGATATGGACACAAATAGGATTGGGACCCCGGGGCCCAAGCAGACATAGTAAGGAGAAGGAGCACACCATAGGTACCCAGGCTCAAGAGTACCTAGAAGCCTTCGACTCCACAGATATGTTTTATTTTATTTTATTTTTTAAGATTTTATTTATTTATTTGTCAGAGAGAGAGGCAGGCAGAGGGGGAAGCAGGCTCCCCACTGAGCAAGGAGCTCGATATAGGACTCCATCCCAGGACCCTCAGACCATGACCTGAGCCGACGGCAGACACTGAACAACTGAGCCACCCAGGCATCCCTGATAGATTTTATTTTTAAGTTGGGTAACATGTACCCATCTGTTTATTACATTATTTATATTTTGTAATATCACTGATATTTTCAAGGTAGTTTGAAAAAATGAAAAAAAATGGAATAGATATTTAATGAATATTTCATACAGTTTGAACTTTAAGTGAAAGAACTTTGCATTACTGAACCAAAACAGGATGAAACAATTTTATGTTTTATTAGTTTCCTTTATGATTATGGAGCCACAAATATGAAATATAAATAAAATATGTAATGGAATGCCTAATGCCCCAGTCTAGAGAAGTTTATAATGAAATACACATAATCATTACTTTCTGCCTTAAACTTGAGAGCTAAAATCAATATCAATATTATTCAATAATCATTACATTATTCGTTAAGGATTGTTTCCTTTAGAGAAACAAAGTTTCATAAATATTTCTGATAACGAACAAACACACAATAAAAACTAAAGGGGTGCCTGGGTGGCTCAGTCAGTTAACATATGACTCTTGATTTGAGCTCAGGGTCCTGATTGATCTCAGGGTCCTGGGATCAAGCCTTGGAACCAGCACTGGGTCTTGGCTGTGCTCGTTGGGGAGTCTGCTGGGCACTCTTAACTCTCTCTCTCTCTCCCTCTTGCTCTGTTCCTCCTCCCACCACTCATGTTCTCTCTCTAAAACAAGTAAATCGTTAAAAAATAGGAAAAAATGAAGTTTTTTTAATGACTACCTACTATGTGCCTACTATGTACTAGATCCTTCCTTATACATATGTATTCTAGCACCTAAACAAGGAGAATGCTTGGACAGAAAGCTATCTTTCCAAAAACACAGTACTTCTTTGTTTGTTTGTTTGTTTGTTTGTTTGTTTTAAAGAAAATAGAGTCCCTCCTTTTCAAAGAAAAAGACAATTCTACTACAGAATAGTAGTTGCAGTTTCACTTATTTATTTCTAATTGAAAAAGTCTATAATGAGGGATGCCTGGGTGGCTCAATTAGTTGAGCAAACAACTCTTGGTCTCCGACCAGGTCATGATGTGGGGGTGGGGGTGGGGTGGAGGTGAGGGTTGTGAGACCCGGCCGGGTCAGGTTCCATGCTCAGAAAGCCATCATTTTATTCTTACCATTGTTAAATGGATTTATATTGTATTATTCACAATGGATTATATACACATTTTGGAAAAGACACAAAATATACAAAGCATCTAGGTTATTGACGATGCTTGAAATGTGAAATAATTTTGAGATACTTAAAAAGGTAAGATACCACTAGTGATAAAGGGAGTACCTTAGAATTAAACTCAGAACCTACATTTGAGCAATACCATTATGAAAAACAACACAAGAACCATGGTTTCTCAGGACCTCAATTTCTGTTTATCTGTAAGTATGATCTGTGATCATTTTGAAGCTTACAAGCAATAACATAGGAAAACACAGCATAGAATCTGAGATGGTGTAGGTACTCAATAAATGTTGGGTTACTGAATTGAGGATATATGACAATTAATAATTTAAAATAGTTAAGAATTAAATAATTTTAAAAAGTAAAAAGTAAAACAAGTTTTCTACAAAAAAAAAAAAAAAAGAAAGAAAGAAAGAAAAAAGAAAAGACAAGAAAAGAAAGCCTCTCTTAGGTCATTCATTTGGAATTCCAAGTAAAATAAAACCTCACAGGAGTAAGTAAAGCATTCTACCTCCAAACTTCATGGTTTCACTTTTGACCAACTGGATTCAATTTAGAAATGTTAGTTCAGGAGAAAGAAGCCATTTTGCACTTGGCACCTCAGTTTTCTTCCTTCACACCAGATTGCCATTAACTAGAATTATTAATATAGGGTGATCTTTACATCACTATGCTATTAGATTTTATTCATGAATGGCTTCATTAAAATACTCTTGATTAACAGACACAAAAATAGAAAACCATTTAGTTTGGGAGAACTGTGCTCCACTTTAAAATCATGTTCATTTTTAAAAATACACAGTATTTTTTACTTTCCAGGACTGCAGATCTATCCTTGAAGACAGATAAGGAGAAAGAAGTAGCTGTTGATTTTTAGTAGTTAAGGGAATGGAATATATGCAGGTATAGTCAGAGAAAGTAAGATTAAAATTACAAATAAATATGCTTTACTTTAAGATTCTGAATCAGAAGTCCACTTCTAATCTAATAAGTATGCACGCAAAGCACTTACCCTTCTGAGTTTTAGTCTAATCATGTGTAAAACAGCTGTAACAGGACCTCATCTCCCTACATCAAAGGTACAATAAGGTGGTCATCAGTGAGGGAAATGTAAATATTTTAAAATTACAAAGTATAGTACCTTCAACAGAGGTTTCATTGATGCACACTTACACAGAGAAAAAGACATGTAAAGCCTCTTGCATTTATCAAGAATATCATTCTACTGGTCTGAAATTTTAGATGCCAGCATCTACAGCATAATATCTGGCATTTGATAAAGTGTTTGACAGATTCATTCAACAATGCTTCCTGAACTGTTCTTCCTCCTCCCGCGCAACATCCAATCAACCCTGAGCTCTGTGAGGGCCTCCGCACCTCATCTCCAGGCTCCCCTCCTAACCAGCTTCAATATTGCTTCTGTAGTCAGCCTTTTCTCATAATTTTCACTTGATTTTCATGACCCTTCATTCATCTCCTCCAGGTTAAAAACCAAACATGACCTCTCAGGCTTTCCGTAAGTAGCCTCTAGTTTCTGATTAAATTAAGCCTCTGGTGATTCTAGAATGGAAAATGCAAAATAGAAATACCTGAAAGTGAATCCGTAAGCTATAACTTCTTTCACTTGTATTTTATAGATAAGCAAGAAGAAATTAAGTAATTTCCCCAAGGCTGCATGAACAGTGAGGACCTGGGAAAAGAACTAAATTCTCTTTGTTCCTCTGTTAAGGTATTCCTGCTTCCTTTCTCCTTGTAGCTATGGGAATATAAAAATCAGATTGTTAAGTGTGATGTGACATTATCAATCTTTGTAATCTTTTGTATTACAAGACTTGCTTTATTAAATAGTGAACAATGATTTGTTCATTTAACTGACATGTAGGAAAAGCCTACTATGTGCCGTGGCCTAGAGGAGACACGATACATGCTCTAAAGAGCTAGAAATCTATTAGAAAAGATACACACCCCAACAGATTATTAACCTATGATGCATTAAGTGCCATGACAGATATATGTATGCACAGGTATATCACAGTGACATAGGGTGACATAAAGTCACTGTTATGGGTTGATTTGTGTCCCCCAAAAGGACATGTTTTGGGGTGCCTGGGTGACTCAGCAAATTAAGAGCCCAATTCTTGATTTTTGCTCAGATCATGACCTCGGAGGCATGAGACTGAACCCCCTTTTGGGCTCCACACTGGGAGTGGAGCCTGCATGGGATTCTCTCTCTCCCTTTCCCTCTGTGTCCACCACCTTCCAGCACTCACACACTCTCTCTGAAAAAAAGAAGAGATATATTGAAGCGCTCACCCCCAGTATCTCACAACCTGACCGTACTTAGAATCAGCCTTGTCGCAGATGTAATTTGGGAAGGTGAGGTCAGGATGACGTAGTCGGGCCTTGAATCCAATAGGATAGTGTCTTTCTAGGAAGAGGGAAATGTGGAGACAGGTAGAGACACGCAGGGAGAACACAACATTACAACAAAGGCAGAGATTCGATAACGGAGCTGCAAGCCAAGGAGAACCAAAGACTGACGACCACCACCAGAAGAAGCCAGGAAGAGACAAGCAATGATTCTATCCAGAGTCTCAAAGGCAGAATATCCTACTGCTCTTTCAGTTTTGCTGGCTTTCAGAACTGTGAGAGAATATATTGTCGTTTTAAGCAGCCTGGTTTGCAGTTCTTTGTTTCAGCAGCCCTAGAAAACGAACACAGAGTCCTAACCTGGACAGAAGATAGGGTATTACGGCAGGTTTCCTGGAGGAGGAAACACCAGAATTGAGTGTTAAAAGATGAATAACAGTCGCCTTGGGGCAATTAATAAGAGACTAGAAAAGGCACTTCAGATAAATAAAAAGAAAAAGGGAATTGAAACAGCAGGGCAACGTAAAGATCTAGAAGATATTTGGTGCTCTTGGATTAGAAGGCACAGGCTGAAAAAAGAAAGGTTAGAGAAAGGACCAGAGGCTCAAATACAGAGATCTTGTATAAGATGTTCGCAAACGAGAGTGGCTGACACGCATTGGTGGCTTCCCTGTGCTCAGCACTGTGCAAAGTGTGTTACATGCACTACTGCGTGTCATCTTTGCGATGCCTCTACATGTGTAAGTGAGAAAACCGAGGCTTTGAAACATTATGTGATTGATTCAAAGGCTGTCCAGCTGGTTATTAAGTGAGCCTAGACTTGATCTACTCGGTTAAGAAGAATCATGGAATGTGTTATACGCAAGAAAGTAATAAGCTCTCATTGCTTTTGATATAGGTTAATCTGTCATTTCCGTAAAAAACAAATCTGTGGACTGTAGGATCTATAGGGATCTCATAACAGAAAGAGGAAACGGGCAAATTAAAGAAATATTTAAGGTAAGGAAATCGGAAGGTCTTGATAATCGGTGGGCATGTCAGGAACTGGAAGGAGGCAGGAGCCAGGGAACGCTCTGGAAATTGAATGGCTGGCGGGGTGACCCATAAATACAGAGAATACACAAGGGGGCAGAAGGCACAGTAGATGTGCATGAGAAAAATAACAAAGGAAATACTGGTTCCATGTGGCTTCGTACACAACAGAAGCTCTCAATGGCCGTGGAAAAACTTCCAGGGTCCCTCAGCAGGAATCTCTCCTTGGCTAGACTGTGCTATAACGTGACCAAGTGGCAGAAGACAGCATTCCATTCAGCAGACTCCTGTCCCTTCCTCTTCGATGTTTACTGATGTTTACTGAGATTAAGATAGAAACCTAAGTCTCAGATGTCAAAACAAATAACAGGTCTTTTGGTTTTCTAGTAAACTGAAATACTTAGAGTAAACTGAAGTATTCTAGTAAACTGAAGTATTTCTAGTAAACTGAAATACTTACTTACTCTACTGAAATACCTAACACTTTCCAATGCACCACACACATTTATAAAATAGGATTTTGTTGGTGGTGGTGTTTTTCCAGAGAAAGAAACATTTCCAAATTAGCCAGAAAGACCCAAATTTCTGAGAAAAGCAATTAGGAGAAATGGTTTAAGTAGTCAGCTACAGAATAAGGGGGGAAAAAAAAGGGAGAGAGAGAGAGAGAGAGAGATAGATAACCTTGTTTCTTGAGTCTTGGTGCTAAATGGGAATTTTTATACTACATGTTAAAGAACTGAATCTCTAGGGAGAACAATACCTATGTGAATAAAATTCCCATACTGGCAGTTATTGATTTGAGTTACCGTCCGTTAGCATATATTTTTGAACAAATGCAATTATGAACAAACATTTATTTACCTAAGGCATATATAAATGTCTGTAGATTTAGCTCTTGAGGGTTGTGAAGTTTGAGTGTTTTGCAGAGAGGATAGACAGTCCCTAAAGGCAGGGAAGAAGGTGGCTGTTTCTTTCTGCAGCACTCCCTACGGTCTAATTATAGAGCCACACGATACCCGCGTCAGCTTGAGGGAAAGCCGCTCTCTTGGTTTCTTAGCTGGAAGCAAGTTACATAAAAATGATGGGAAAAAAATGGAGAAGCCTAAAAGGAAAGTACAAGAATGGACAGGAGCAAAGGAGAAAAAACAAAAAACAAAACAAAACAAAAAAACACATATGCTTTTTATTGGTTACCACATGTCAAGCATTTTATTTTATAATTTTTTTAAAATTTTTTTAAAAATTTTATTTATTTATTTGACAGAGAGAGCGAGGGAGAACACAAGTAGAGGAAGCAGGAGAAGGAGAAGCAGACTCCCCACTGACCAGGGAGCCCAGTGTGGGGCTTGATCCCAGAACCCTGGGATCCTGACCTGAGCTGAAGACAGATGCTTCACCAGCTGAGCCACCCAGATGCCCTCATATCAAGCATTTTAAACCACTTGATACATAAACAAATTTTACAAATAAAAAGTATCAAAAGGACAGACATTTGGCAAGTGTGTGCAAACTACAGGATTTATTTTCTGTTTTTACAAAGGGAAAAGAATACTGGAAGACTGCCATTAATAGTACGCCAACTTAGAAACCCAGTGGAAGTTGGGCAAAGATAGAAAATAGATGGGGATAAAAATTTAGTAGCAGCAACAGCTAACTGGATCTGAAATGTCTGAAAGTTCACGAACTAGTGGTCAACCCGCAAGTGTGGCAGTTCACACTGGGTGAGAAGGTGGATAAAATTAGGAAATTCATTGTTTCAACTCTCTACGTAGTACAGTGACTTTTCTTGACATCAGTGTAGAACTACTCTGGAAAAGTCGCATACAACTTCTACATCTCAACTTGACAAAATCTACAAAATGGTAAGGCAAAACTATGAAAACCCTTTTCTTGACTTGCATTTTACCTGGCAGCTAAAGAACTCACTTATAAGTCATTTCTAACATGCAGATTATAAATTTAGATTCCAAAATTAAGGGATATAAGTTTCAGTGAATGTTTATCCTAGCTTCAAGCCTGAGTTGTTTTCATGCACCAAATGAAAAAAAGTGTACCAGAGTACATTTTTTGTATGTTTCATCCAATTGAAAGTTTTTTTTCCAGCTTGCAAATGGTCACAATATAAGTTTAATTTCATATAGAAAACTAAACTAATGATGCATGCTAACCTTTTTCTTTAAGATTGTATTTATTTGACACAGAAAGAGGATCGCAAGTAGGCAGAGAAGCAAGCAGAGAGGGGGAAGCAGGCTCCCCACTGAGCAGAGCGCCCAATGGGGGGCTCGATCCCAAGACCCTGAGTTCATGAACTGAGCTGAAGGCAGAGACTTAAACTACTGAGCCACCCAGGTGCCCCCATACTAACCTTTTAAGAACATTTTAAGATGCTGTCTTACAGTTATATGCATGAGTGATGGCACCATAGAAAGCATTACGGAATATCCATAAAATTTTATCATTGTCGGCCAAAAGATGAAAAGTGTGCTTCACTAAAATAATGAATGCCCCATGACAATAAAGTGAACATTAAATGCTTTATTTCAACATCAAAAACGTGATTTTAAAAATGCATTGGGGTGCACGGGTGGTACAGTCCATGAAACAAGTCAATGCTAGGTTTCAGCTCAGGTCCTGATCTCAGGATAGCGAGATCAAGTATGGCATCAGGCTCTTTGTTCAGCACAGAGTCCGCTTCAGATTCTCTTTCCCTCTGTCCCTCCCACTTGCACACACACACTCTATTTATCTATCTCTTTCTTCCTAAAATAAATAAATAAATATTTTTAAAAAATGCATCAGGGGCGCCTGTGTGGCTCAGTGGGTTAAAGCCTCTGCCTTCGGCTTAGGTCATGATCTCAGGGTCCTGGAATCAAGTCCCACATCGGGCTCTCTGTTCCTCGGGGAGCCTGCTTCCCCTCCCCACAGCCTGCCTCTCTGCCTACTGGTGATCTCTGTCTGTCAAATAAATAAATAAAATCTTAAAAAAAAATGCATCAAAGCCACTGGAGAAAACCAAACAGAGGGGTCTAAGTGAAATACTGATCTTGAATTTCAACTTCAACAAGAAAGCAGGTAGTTTTTTTTTTTCTTTAATATCGGTGTTCAAAATATATTCCAAATATATCTAGTAAACCGCAGGAAATACCTGTTTTTGCTGAAAGTCTAAAAGTATGATAATGTTATTTGTTTTCTTTTTAATTCAAATCAACTACATATTTAGATTTCCATAAGAAGTACAGTAAATGTTATTTAGGAACTTGACTCATTTGGAGCTCTAATTTTCCATTTTATACCACAATTTACCTTAATAGTCAGCATATAGAAATCACTGATTAAGATAGTTTTTGAATGAATCTGTCAATCTAGAGAAAAATGAAGGCCTCAGTTGCTACTAACCACAATCACAATCTTGAGTCAAAAATGCTAATTCGGAAAGACAGGCATTTGCATAAAAGCAACACAAACTTTAGGTTAATTTCTACCTAATGTAAAGGCATTTTTTAAAGATGTTTTCCTATTTTTTAAATTTTATTTAATTTTATTTATCTTAGTTAATACTGATTTGATTCAAGAGTAAGCACAAGGAAACATACTACTATTACATGCAATTATAAAGGATTTGCTAATGAAGATTTTATGTATATACAATTGCTTTTTTAAAATTACATGACAGAGGTAAGAAGGTATCCTTGCATAAGTTAAAAACATTTGCTTAAAAGTTAGGCAAACCTCAAAAAGAACACCGAGTCAACCAACATCAGCTTTTATGGTTTATACAAGTTACTTAATGTCTCTAAGCCTCAAACTCCTCATCCATGTTATGGAGATTGTACCCACACTTTAGAGGGTTCCTGTGTGAATTAAAAGAGGCAAATGCCTACTTGTGATCTCTGTCGGTCAAATAAATTTAAAAAAAAAATCTTAAAAAATAAAAAAGAGGCAAGGCACTTTGTATGTATAAGTACAATACTGTTCACTTTTAAAAAGACACTTTCTTTTAGGTATCAATGGTTAAAAAGACACTTTCTTTTAGGTATCAATGGTGTTGATGACAAGAGCCACAGAACAAATAATAGTGAAAGCCCGCTCATTTAGAAAGATCATGTTCCTTGAAAAACTACATCCTTAAAACACTGTTACCTTTCCATTACTCTCTCTATACTTATATATACAACAATTAAAGAATAAAGTGTTCTTCAAAGTAAACTCAGGTCTTATTCCATATCCTGCAAATTTTATAATCCTTCCTATTTCAGGAAATAATAGAACATGACATGGAACAGAATTCTAAGAAGTACAAAAGTGTTAAAATCATTTTAATATTTAATTTGCAAGTCACTAATTTATCCTATAGCATATTAACGATTTTATATATTCATCTGAAAATACATAAAACTCAGCTCATGGATCATAATGAATAAGAGAATCAAACTGAATACACAAATCATGGAATATTAGTGTTTAGACAAATGTTATAGTGATTTTGAGATATTTCTGTTGCTAAGAAGCAGTTCAAAGATAAAATATTTTCTGATAAAAAAGTCACATTGGTTACAAAATTTTTCATTTTTGAGGATTTCTTTTAAAAAGTTCTGTTGACTGTTTCAAATTTCTAAATTAACTAATTACCACGTTGTAATTGGAAAAATTCAAAATTTTACAATTGCTTCAGGAAATCCTAAGTGTATGCAATTAGCACATTATTGAAGTTTCCCCAGCACAACCTTCCATTGTAACTGAATGTAGCTGACATCTATTTGTTCACCCAGCACCTACCCCTGCGAGAGCTTCTAGGTTTTGCTCTGTAGAATCACTTGCTCTTATTCTCAACCCATCTGGGCATGCAACCACACCTAATTCAACTCCCTGGTCACAGTAATTGGTTAAATATGTCCAAACTTGGAATTTTTGCTGAAAAACTGGAAAAGAAGATTGCTGGTAACCTAAAACTCAGATTAACTCAGATTAATGCCTTAAGATGATGCCCAGCACAAAGGACAAGAGAAGTGGAGAAAGAGACTTCTGGTGCCTCACCAGAGCACCTGGATGGAGACAGACCAGGGGTCAATTAAACCAGGGGCTTCTCCGTTAAAGGAGTATCGTCTTGGTGAGCCATTTTAAGTCAGGCTTGAGCTTCTTGCAATCGAGTCTTCTACAGCTGAGTTTCCTTCAGGCCTGATTACATCTTATGACTGCACAAAGAAAGCCTTTACAGACAAACAAATAAATGTTGCATTGCAGCAGGCCTAATTTGGAATGAGGGCCTTTTCTTGCTGTCCCCTGCTTTATTTAATCAGTCAATCCAAAGAACCCTCTATTTTGATTTCAACAACAATAGCTATCTTTAACTTTCACACTGGGTTAAAAATAAATAAATAAGGTGAAATTTGATAATTATTAAAATCTTGTGAATTCAATTGTTAAAAAACACACAAAAAATTCCCAATTTAATTATATAGTTGTGCATTCCATGCATATGTTGGTGTCTAAAAGAAAAAAACAAAAACAAACACACAAAAGAACAATAAGACAAAACAAACAAACAAACAAACAGAACAGCTCCAAAATTTTGCGATATTCTGATGGGCCATCCCATAGATGCTTGGCAAAACATAGAAAATAAATTGTTTTCCCTTATAAATTTTCCAGTTTTGTTAGAAGATATAAAATAAATTATTAATTAATATGCACATAGCAACTTTGTTAGAAAGATTGGTTAAAATAAATAAATATATATACTTAATCCAGTTACTTCTTCTTTGGCTTAATAAACATTTCAAAAAGTTTTTTAAATAAAATTTTATTTTTAATACTCAAAAATCATCTTAAAAAGTAATTTACTTTAAAAAAATATTACTCAGTGAATGCTTTAGCACTTCCCACAAGAAATTCTAGTCTCTTTATGAAGAGTTTTTGTTCTAAATCTTAAAAGCATTACCACTTGAACTGTATTTTCAGGAGGGCCATTGTTGGATAAGGCTTTTGTATAGAAGAAGTGCTCCCATAAAGCAACTAAAAACACAGAAATGTAAGTAATTTAGTGATTTTTTTTTTTACTGATTTAGAAAAACACTATAAATATATTTAGTGATATTTCAGTGATTTAGGAAACAGTATAAAGGCTTTGTATTCATTATGCACATTTATCAGTTTTCATCACTCCATTTGCATTGTTTGAGGATCGCAATTACCCTTGCAATATGATCCAAAAAAGATCTGCTTTCTAATGGACCATTAATGATTTGCTAAGATTTCTGACCTCATTCTCATATGGAAAGTGCCTCCATAAGCTAAACCCTTTCCTCCCAACATTTTAAAACTATCAAATTAGTAGGGAAAAAAAAATTCACTTTGTCCAAGAGTCACAGTGATGTGTTGATCATATTATTTAAATCTCTTTGTCCTTCCATTGATCCCTGGCTGTATTTTTCTATTACTCCCTTTTGCTTTTCTTAAGCAAGCAATCAAGAAGATATTCAAAAGATAACTTTTCTAAAATTATTTATTATTCATTGTCCAAAATAAGCATGGATTTTGCCAGCTCACTCTTACCTCATATTTAAATGTAGGAACCATATTAACTTTCATTATTTTAATACTTTATTTTAATCATTTTATGCAGTATGATTAAGGTAAAAGATGATCTCTGTCGTGACCTTGTAGTCAAACAGTCAAGCTTTCTTTTTCAATTCATAATGACCTAGGTCACAGTATTAAAAAACATGTTAAAAAAAAAAAAACACACAGAAAAATCTGAAAACATATTAAAAAGAAAATACAAGAAGATTAGTATTCACAGCTTTTTAAACAAAAACTGTGGCAAAACCATAAAATTGAAATTTAAGTTTTAGCAATATATCATTACAAAAAATATACAATGGGAAAACTTCAGCCAATATGAGTGCTAATAATAGGATTGCATACTGAACCAGATAAAAACCTTGGAAACCTTACATTATTTTTTAAAAAGATTTTATTTGTTTATTTGAAGGTGGGAAGGGAGAGAGAGAGAGGATGAACTGATGGAAAGCGAGAGGCAGACTCCCTGCTAAGCAGGGAGCCCAATGCAAGGCCTGATCCCAGGAATCTGGGATCATGACCTAAGCTCAAGGCAGACACTTAACCGACTGAGCCACCCAGATGTCCCGTTACATATGCTTCTACTCAATCCATTTTTTTCCCTAATGTCACAAAGAATGTATTGACAATAATTACAATCTACTTCTTAAAGTAGATTACTACTACTTAAAAAGTAGTAAGTATTCGAGAATTAATCAAAGTTTAATTTTGACTATACTTCATATAATAGTATTTTATTTTATTTTATTGATTACCCTGCTTGATAAATCACTGTACATCCTAACAACATAAGACATAAGACAACATTAGAAGCCGATATTTCTCTTGGTAGATTTAGTTGTCCTAAATTGCTTCTCTGCTTTCTCACTGTTAGCTGATTATAATATATACAAGTGTTAACTGAGTAATAATACTTTTGTAATCAGACAGCAGATTACAGTTCTAACTCCAAGTCCCACCCGGGGAAATGGTCACAGTGAAGGCTGGACAAGACTAGATCAGTAAATCTTTGTCACTTCCAGTGGTATGAGAATCACAATTCCCTAAAATATGAAGGGCCACTATAACAGGAAAGCAAACTGAGTTATAAACTCATATCCATAAATACACACACACTAGATCAATATTTTGCCACACTAATAATTTGCATAGAAGCTACACCATAGGTGCTTGGTTCTGGTCCCGACATAGCTCCTCACAGGTTAAACAGTGTGATTGATACATAAAAAATTTCTCTTCTACAAAAACGGGATTGAGTTCTTTCTAAAACTCTCATATTAACCAACCAAGGATGAGAAATGTTAAGATAATCAATCTTTAGGATTACCCCAGAAAATGTTCTGTGTTTTTCTAAGTGCTAAAAAATATAAATTAAAAAAGCATAGATCTTTAAAATAAAGAGATGTGACAAAAGGCTAAACCCTTCCACAAAGTACATAAATGAACTATAAATCTAGCAAAAGAAATAAAAGACCTCTAGAAAATAAAGGATAATATAAAAAGGCAAAGCAAGGTTCAACCTATAAATTTACTGGGGGCTGAAGGCATAAAAGTTAAAGATAAACATATTCTGAAAATAAAGAGAAAACGACAGCCCTAAATTTTTTATTTGGCAAATTTAGATGTTGCTGCTACTAAGGATGAATTAATTATAGACTTGCATCTTATTAATAAAATACTAGAGGGATACATATCTTGTTACTATATTATAAAAATTCATGAACTCTTTTTTTTCATTAATAAATGATGGTACATCCAAATATAACTATTAAAAAGAATAAAATAGCACTATATTTATTAGCATGCACTTCCAAAATGTATTTTAACATCAAATATTTAATTGCAGAGCAATATATACAGTAAGAGCCCCTTTTCTTATACATGGTAAATATATGTAGCATTAAAATATGAATGTTAAAGTGGTTACTTTTAAGGAGTAGGATTTGGTGTTGGGGAACATTATTTCTATCATTTAAAGAGGCGCTTAAAAGAGGCAAAGACAGCATGTAGCATACTGGAAAGGGAAGACTGAAGTCATAGATAACTGTTATTATGTCCCTAGTATTTTAAGGTGTAAAACTATTTAAAAAATTACCAGATCCATTAAGCCTCAGTTTTCTCATCAGTAAAAATGGAACAATATCTAAATGACTGGATTAGATGAGAAGTAATTGAAATGATATATGTAAGGTGCTTAACAGTATCTGGCACATCGCAACTACGAAATGAATGCCAGTTTGCTCACTTTCCTCCCTTGTTCATTAGTGGAAGGCAATAATGTTTCATTATTACAGAATAGAACATAGCATATTAGACATTTAGATTCACAGACTTTAAAGATTATTCAGAACAGAAACATTTTTTTAAATCCTAAAACAAAAAACAAAAAATTTTCTAATACAAAACAACTATCTGTGACTGATAAGAATGACAATGGAGACAAATGCTTGATTAATTTAGTGACTTAGGAAAAGAATATGTGTGATTTCAACATAGCTAAACAGAAAAGCACTCACTAAGGGTTGTTTTCAATTGAAAAATATATTCAGATTTCATTCCTCAAGTATTAAAAGCCATTAATCCTAGATTAAATATAACAGATTTAAAACTTCTGCTCTGCAAAAGACGATGTCAAGAGAATGAGAAGACAGTCTACAGACTTGAAGAAATTTTGCAAATGGCACATCTGATAAGAACTATTATCCAAAATATACAAAGAACTATCAAAATGAAATGACAAGAAAAACAACACAATTAAAGAAAAGATCCACAAAGACCTCTGGTGTGACACCTCAGCAGAGAAGATCTACAGATGGCAAATAAGCATAAGAGAAGATGTTCTCCATCATATATTATGTAGGAGATGCATAATAAAAGAAGATACTACTACATAGCTATTGGAATGCCCAAAGTGTGGATGCTGACAACACTAAATGCTAACAGGGATCTGGAGCAACAGGAACTCTCATACATTGCTGGTGGGAATGTAAAATGGTACAAGTACTTTGGAAGACAGTTGATGGATTCTTAAAAAAACTAAATATCCTCTTAACATAAAATTTAGCAATCATATCTCTTTGTATTTACCCAAAGGAGCTAAAAACTCATATCAACAGGAAAGTCTGTAAACAGATCTGTATAGCAGCTTTATTCATAACCGCTAAGACACAGAAGTAACCAACGTGGCCTTCAATAGGTGAATGGTTAAATAAACCATGTACATCCAGGCAACAGATGTTATTCAGCTCTTAAAATAAATAAATAAATAAATAAATAAATAAGCTATCAAGCAAGGAGAAGACATGGAAAAACTTCAACATTTGAAAGAAGACAATCTAAAAAGATTATACACTGTATGATTCCAACTAGCTAGCATTTTGGGAAAGGTAAAAACAATGGATATAATTTTTTTAAAAAGATCAGTAATTGTGAAGTTGGGGGCATGTGAATTGTGAATGTTGGGGGCAGTTGCAGGGCTGAAGAGGCAGCACACAGTGGATTTTCAGGGAGTTGAAAATATTTGTATGATATGTCATTTTGATTTTAGTATGTGTGTTATCAGTGCAAGTACCATTCTTTATAATATTATAATGATGGGTATATTTCCTTATACTTTTTGTACAAATCCATAAAACACCAAAAGTGAACACTTAAGTGTACTGTGGATTTGGGGAGACTGTGATGTGTCAAAGTTTTGTGGTAAAAAAATATATGATTCTGGTGAATAACTGGAAAGCCTATACATATGTAGGAGCAGGGAGTATAGGCAAATATATATCTTATTTTCAATTTCATTATAAACCTAAAACTTTTAAAACATAATCTCAAAAATTTTTAAAGATGTATCATTTAATTCAAAACATTGAATATTTGAAGAAAATTAAACAGAATCCCATTCTCTCAAATTCTACTTAATTCACAAAGGAAAATAAATTTATCATAGAAAAACAAAGCATATTTTTTTTTGTTTAAAAGAAAATAAAGAGCCCATCCAAGAAAAACTCAAGAATAATAATTTATTCTATTGATTAGTATGTGTAAAGAATGTTTAAAAATGGTCTTTTTTTCCTAAGTATGAAGTGGTAGAAATCAATAAAGCTTTCTAAATAAAGTTTTCCCCACAAATGCCTGAGTGCTAAATATGTAGCAAGTCCTGAGCCGGAACCACTATTACTGATAGACAGACAGACAGATAGATAGATACATCAATAGATAGAGGTTTTCACACTCATAGAATTATTCCACGGAGAAAGGATGGATACAGACAGTAAATCAAAAAGGATGATGGAAACATGTCACAAATAGAAGGTCACATGGAGAATAAACAGTAGTTTGCTCACAAATTCCCACACAATGCCCTAAAACGGCTATTGTAGCTAACTATGTATTCAGGAACCTTCTTGAGTAGGGGCAGGGCATATTAACCTTCTCACTTCAGTCTACCGGAGGCAAAAGTCACCTCCACTGGAAGCTGTCAGTGGCAGAATCATCTGTTGAAAAACTTAATCTCAAAAGATGACATCTGCTAAAAACATCATATTATATTTAACTAATTAACTATTTAATTATTTAACTAATTAACTAACTAGTTAACTAGTTAACTACTTTTTTCCTTGCTTTGTTCTATTAGAAATAAAGGTATATTCAATCATTTCCTCTTGCCATATTCTGGGGCTGAGAAGCTCTGGCTCCCAGAAGCATGATCTAATCTGATTATTTGGTCACAGAGCTTTAAATGATTCTGAGTAGTTAGTCTGCTAAAAGCACAAAGAGGTGTTAACTATTCTAACCCCTGTTGCTCCTGGAGGTTGGATTATACTCTGAACCACTCCCTAGATTCCATCTGTCAGCAGGAAAGTCAGAAGTCCTTTCTTCAGACGAATTCCATTCTCCTTTAAGGAGTCTGAATATTGGTTAGACTTTGAGATACAGATGGTCTCCATTGTTTTTCCATGTAATTTGCAACATGAAAGACTAAGGAGAAATCTAGATAGACACGAAAATTATTTAAAAAGATGGTCAATATTAATTAGAATTTAATACAGGCTATAGCCCTGAAGTTTAAAAATTAGGGTTATGAACGTATAATTCTGAATGAGAAATATGTGTGGACTCATTCTCTTTAATTTTACCCACTACTGAGACTACAATTTTAAAATCCTTTTTAATGAGATTTTATGACCTCTCTGCTACTTTGGTTTATACTTGCTTCGGTAGAGTCTTCAGCAGGAGATTATAATATATTTTATTAATTGAGTAAAATAAATTCCCCTAATGAATCAGTCCTATTTTAGATGATAAACCTACTTTCCAGAGAGAGATTTTAATTTATATTCACCCTTTCCTATGTTAAGTTGGCAAATGTAACTCTTGGATGTCCTTTTTGAAATCTTACCAGGATGTAAGTTTTGATAACCAATTACAGAACACAGCAGTAATGTTTAATTCTCTATTTTGGGAGATAGTTTTTCTAATTAAAAAAAAAAAGTGCATGATCATTTTATTATTAGGATATTAAATTATTCACATAATACATTAAACTTCATTCCAAAGTCTTATCCTTCTCTTAAGAATGTTGCAAAGACCTAGAATCTCTTAATAATCATCACAACACATCTATCTGATAGCCTTGTCAAGGTAGGGCAAGGGGATGGCAAAAATAAAGTCTAAACATGGGTTTTCTACTGTAGAGTATAAAGATACTTCGAGTTGGGATTCTCGAAAAAGGCTGTCTTGTCTTTGGTCTCTTGGCTGCTTTCATTGAAGGGCATGTAAGTGCAGTGGGACTGGCTTAGGCCAAATGGTCAATTCAACAGGTCACTGAGCCTTATGCCCCTGGATGCCTAAAGAGAACTACTTTAAATAAACAAGACAGAAGAGCAAGCAAATTGAGTGAAGATAGGGGGGGAGGAAAGAGATTTACATACTACTGAGCATTTCGTGGAAGAAATTTACTGAAGCGAGTCAGAGTCGAAATACGGTTACTTAAGATTTGTCTTGGCCACTGATCACCTCACTGATTCTGGATAAAGGAACATATGAGTAGTGTCATTCCCTTTATAAATTAGAGATAGTCATGCTGGGCCTTTCCTGTTTAACTCAGAGTAATTTTGAAGTCTGAATAAAATGCTTTATGTGTAGAAAACTTTGTAAACTAAAACTTAGAGTATAAACATTAATACTATTTATAGGAGTAGGATACTACTAGATTAAAACATAGTACATCTCAGTCACTAATGATAAACAAACAAACAAAAAAACCAAAAAGATTGTATTCCAGAATAAGGAATGTGAGTGTATATTTTAATTCCAATTTATTTTCCAAGTTGCATAAATAAAATGAAAAGATCTTAAATATATTTCAATCAGTTTTGACAGATGCCTAGATTCATCTAACCCAAACCACTACATCATTATACTAGTTCCCTCACATGCCGTCCCACTGAATCTCCACTTGGCTGGCACCAAAAACAAAACAAAACAAAACAAAAAAGAAAAACAAACAAAAAAGTCATCTGATTTCCATTACCAAGAAATCATAAAATACATATTTTGTGGTGTCTAGTTTATTTCACTCGACTATGATTTTAAGAGTATTCATTTTGTGGCATGTATCAAAAGTTTATTCTTTATTTGTGAGTACTCTCATATTGTAGGAACAAGCCAGTTTATCCCGTCTCCAACAGATGACATCTATAGGCTATTTCCTGTTTGGGGCTATTATCAGTAAAGCTAGTGTAAACATCTTGTGAAGTACTTTTGTGGATATCTGTTTTCATTTTTCATAAATATTTAAGATTGGAATCACTGGGTCATTAAGTCAATGTATACTAATTTTTACAAGAAAATGGCAAAAGGGTTATCCAGTCTGACAATTTCTGTCTTTTAATTTGTTCCCTCTATTATTAATATATATTTGATCCCTCTATTTGGTCCCTCTATTATTAATATATATTCCATGCATTCATCACAATATTTGGATTTAATACTCTCTAGGTGTTTGAGTTCATTTCATTCAATCCATATTTTGCTTCCCTGTTCCTCTTTTCTGCCTTGTTGTGGGCATGGGTAAATGTAGTATTTTCAGTATTTTCTGTTATCTTCTACTGACTTTTTATTTGCACCTGGGTTAGTTTGCTAGGACTGCTGTAACAAAATACTACAAACTGGGTGGCTTAAACAGAAATGAACGGTCTTACAGATCTACAGGCTAGAAGTCCGAGAGGAAGGTGTCCATAAAATTGGTTCCTTCTGACTGTTGTGAAGGAGTTATCTGTTCTGTGCCTTTCGCCTGGCTTCTGGTGATTTGCTAACAATCACTGGTGTACCTTGGCTTGGTAAAACATCCTTCTGATCTCTGCCTTCTCTACACACGGCATTTTCCCTGTGTTTGTGCTCCAATTTCTCCTTCACGTAAGGATACCAGTCACACTGAATTAGGGTCCCACCGTACCTTAGCATGACCTCGCCTTAATTAATCACATCTGCAATGATGCTATTTCCAAACAAAGTCACCTTCTGAGGTGTTGGAGTTAGGACTTAAACATAAGAATTCGGGGGGAAGGTACAGAATTCAACTTAGAATAATGCCTCTTTGTGTTGACTATAATTATTGCTTAAAACATTACTATATGCATTTTTAACTTACTGCATCCTACTTTCAAGAAATAATTAGTCATAAGAAACATAAAGATCTTACAATAGTATATTCCCAATTATCTCTCACCCATTCTTTGTGCTCTTATTAACATTTTTTTAAAAGATTTTATTTATTTATTTGACAGAGACAGAGATCACAAGTAGTCAGAGAGAGATGGAGAAGCAGTCTCCCCGCTGAGCAGAGAGCCAGATGCGGGACTCGATTCCAGGACCCTGGGATCATGACCTGAGCCGAAGGCAGAGGCTTAACCCACTGAGCCACCCAGGTGCCCATATTAATATGTTTTACTTCTATATGTGCTATAAATATATCATGTTGCTATTATTTTTCCTGAATCAGAGGATGCCTTTAAAAAAATTACTAGTATGTATGTATATTTTATGTAAACATATATGAGTACACATTCTATAGAAATATTCCTACATATGCTTCTCTATAATTTCATAGATATCCATCTATAAGAATAAGTTCCTCTTTATATTTATTGACATATGAGTTTTTGAGGTGTTCTTCACCTGAAACATTATCAGATACACATACGGTATTATACGCTGAATACTGAAGAATATATATATATATATATTTTAAAGCATATCTTGTAATGGAGAATTGTTAGAGACAAATTTGGCTTTTTTTTTTAATTTAGGAAAATGTCTTCATTTCACTTTCTTTTTTGAGAAATATTTTTTGCGGAATATTAATTGTAAGGTTGACAGACATATCTATTCTATATTCTCGTGGCTTCTATTGAATCTCATGAGAAACCAATGATCATTCATATCACTTTTTATATTTAATGTGTCCTTTTCCTCTGGTTGCACTCCCAAGTTTTCTTTATATTTGATTTTAGAGTTTCATTAAGACAGGCCAATGTAAGTTTTTCTTTGTATTTATACTGTTTTAAGTTCTCTGGCTTTTTGATCTGTGGGTTAAATTTTTCATGAATTTTGGAAAATTATTAGTTATTCAAGTATTTTTCTTCCATTCTCTTTATCTACTCCTCTTGGAAGTCCAATTAAAAATAGTACCACAGAAATCAGTTATTCTGTAATTTTTCTTCCTGAGTTTCAAGTTAGAAAATTTCTACTGCCTCGTGTTTGTCCAGGTTCACTGACATTTCCTTTCAAGTGTTAGATTACTGGTAAGCCCGTGAAAATAATTATTCATGTCCAATGCAGTATTTTTCATTTTTGGTATTTACATTTGATTCTTTTTCACAGTTTCTATTATCTCTACTGAAGTTCTCCATTTTTTCATATATGCTGTCCATCTTCCTAAAATAAGTCCTTAATACATTTATTATAGGTATTTTAAAAATCCTATCTAGTAACTGCAACATCCTGACCATGTCTGGATCTGGCTCTAAAGACTCTTTTCTCTGTTGGCAATGCATCACATTTTCGTGTGTGTGTGTGTGTGTCTCTGTGTGTGTTGCAATTTTCTTCTTATAACATCGTATGCTAAAGAACAATATGGACTGAAGTAAACAATATTTAGAAAAGGGCACATCTCTTGTTTGGACTGCTTGTTAGTATAGCTGGTTGAGTCAACCTAGTGTATAGCTTAGATAGATGTTATGAGCTCAACTGTGTCACCTCAAAGTTTATATGTTGAAATCTTAACCCCTAGTATTGAAAATAGGGTCTTTACCTTTAAAGAGGAAATAAAGGTTATATGATATATTAGGGTGTGGACCTTAATCCAGTACGACTACTGTCCTTATGGAAAAGGAAATCTAAAACAGAAGCACACAAAAGGAAGACCATGTGAAGACAGAGAGTGAACACGGCCATCTACAAGCCAAGGCAAAAGGCCTCAGAAGGAATCAACTCTCAGGATGCCTGGGTGGCTCAGTTAGTGATGTGTCTGCCTCAGGCTCAGGTCATGATCCCAGGGTCCTGGGATGGAGCTTGGCCTGGGCTCCCTGCTCAGGGGGAGTCTGCTTCTCCCTCTCTCCCTCACCCCTGCTTATGCTCTCTCTCTCTCTAATTAAATAAATAAAATCTTAAAATAAGGAGAAGGAGATAGCGGAGGAGGAGGAGACGACAACAATTCAACTCTGCTGACATCCTAAAATCATGAGAACTAAATTTCTGTTATTTAAGCCACTCAGTTTCTCGTTGTTTGTTATGGCATAGCTCAAACTAATACAATGGGTTTGGGCTCTGTTACCGTCTTAATTAAATTCAGTTCACCACTGGCTTAAATGATGAGAGCAAAATTAGAACATTTTCTTTGGCAGAACTTGGAATCTAATGCCTATTTTCTTAGTTGTTGTACTTTGTCTTCAGATGCCTCGGAGACGTATCTCAACTCTGTATCTCTGATACAGAGATGTATCTCTGGCCCACCCCTGGGGATCCAGGGTCACTTCTGGTACTTGAACAAGGGCCCAGAGGGCCCGAGGGGGTTCTCATGGTTCTCATCTCTGCCTTCCGTGCACGGGCAGGCACTTCTGCTCCATCTTCAGATTTCAGCAGACTCTCTGCATCTGCAACTTCTTCTCTCACCACGTCTACTCCCTCCCCTAAGGGAAGACACACACAGTGGAGACCCCTGCCCGCCCTCTTGCAGCTTTGCCCTCAGCCACTACCAGTCTGCATGGGAAGTCTCAGCTCTTCGAGCCCTCCCTCACCACATGTGCCCCCAGCTCAAGCTCCAACCTTGTGTGTCTGGGAGCCTCAGATGGGGGCCACCTCTCCGCCACTTGTTCAACGCAAGACCCGGGCTGCAGAGCGCTCATCCTCCACACTCGGGCCAGGTACTGTGCTGCTCCCCAGATGCACTTCTGGGTTTTCTTGCTCTCTCCGATCTCTTTCGTGAACTCTCCATGATGACGACGGATGGGGAAAAGCAAGTCAAGATTCTCCTTGCATCTTCGACTCCTAGGAATTCCAAACGCCTAAACCAGCCCACATTCAGCATTTAAAATGTTCAAAGCTCAGCTGTGTGTGTGTGTGTGTGTGTGTGTGTGTGCATTTTCTTTTTTAACTGCATCAATAGTGACTTTCCCCTCCCACATCTCAAAAATAAAAGCAGCCATGAGTACTGTATATCCTAGGAGAGGTTCGTCAAATCTTAGATTTTAATTTATTCCACCACTTTGGGCCTGACTCTCTGATGGGCTAAAATAGATGATCTTGTTGTTTATTCAGCTTGTTTTTATGGCTAGGTTGGGAAGGGCATTCTCTTGCAACATTCTCCATCCTAAATAGAAACAGCAGCCTCACCACATTTATTTTTAATTACCCTTTCTCACTTCCCCATTTCTCTCCCTTTTCATTTTTCTCTGTGTGTTTTGATGTTCCAGTGGTCTCATAGTGTTTGGAATTTACATCCTATTATTTTTTTTTCACAGCTCAAATGACCAAGTGTTCAGTAAGTAAACATACTGTATTGAGGGCATTACACATATTATGCCATTTAATTTTCAAAACAGCTCTACAGGGAAAATAGTTACTGCTGTCCCCCTTTATAGGTAAGAAAAATGGGTTTTCAGCAACTTGGGCAAGGTTACGGAGCTTAACAGGGGTGCATATAAACCCAGGTGGTCGGACATTACAAGGAACTCTTGACTGGTACACTGTTTTTACTTCTCAGAACACTAGGATCTTTTTTTTTTTTTTTTTTTTTTTTTCTGTGTCGTTAGAAGATGTGAAATCCTATGCTAATAGAATCCTGCAACTCAGATGTTCTTTGCAATTAGCATTAATATTGAGATTCTGTTCATTTTATTTATTTTTTCCACTTTATTCATTATAAAGAGACACACAAAAGATAAACTTAGAGCTGTGCATGAAACAGATGTTAAGCCTGAGTGTATATTTCAAACGATACCCATCCTATAAAACTCAAAACCACAGTATCAATCCAGTTTTATTAAGTTACTACTTCAGGAATATAGGAATAAGAACTTTGGAGTCCTAGCTCCAAAAGTTACTATGTGTATGAGAACACAATATAATTGACTCTTCAATATGCAATTTGTTCCTTCCTTATATAGAATAATAATGTCTATAATCTTAGCCAGTTCCTGCAAGGACTAAATAAAATAATACATGTGAAGGTACATCTGAAAACCTGCAAGTCACTTTTCAAATGTAAGATGTGAACATCACTGTTATTACTGAGAAGCTCCAAACTTTAAAAGTTATCAATGTAATTTCCTTAAAAAAAGTAATGAGCCTTTTAAATTATCAATAACATGGACTCATATATGGTACACCAAGGACACCCAATAAATGGTAGGTCAACTGAGGTGAAAAACATTCTGGAAAACCACAAAGGTCATTTACCTCAGCCAATAATAACAATGTATTGATAATTTATATTTACACCTTAAAGGAAAGTAATAAGAACTATGTGCAATTATCCTCAGCAAGAGAAATAAAACAAGCATGAGAACAGAGAAGTTGTTTGGGGGTAATGAGGCTCTGAAAAGGGAGACAATAATTAGCTTCCTGATATAAAACATCAAGGACCAGTATCTAGATCATTTTTATCATGGACTTAACAGGCATGACACCAGACTGTACATCTAAAGGCTGAACAAAGACTCTTTCTAAGCTTCTGGGCAAAGAGAAAAAAAAAAAATAAATAAAGTGGAAAGAGCAACACAGAGGACAGTTCTCTCATTGATTTTTAAACAATATATGCTTTGATGATGACTACTGCTTCCTTTCATTAACTTAAAAGAACAAGCTAATACTCATGGAGATTTAAAGACTCAATAACATATTCTCACTCTTCATGTGACTTTCATAATATTTATGTAGACATTTTATTTAATGTATAAAAATTATTATAGCCTTAAAATTTCTAGCACACAAAAATAAATGTTTTTTTCTGGGCAGGAATTTAAAAGTGGGAAACATTTCCTAGCATTATCATTTTAAATATAATAATATATAAATATAGGCAATAAAAATTAAGGAATCCATGCTCAAAATTAATATGGTTTGATTTATCTTAACTATTAGCAATTATTATCTGTGACTTTATATGTGTTTTAAGAAGCTGTCTAGATATTTTGCCTCATAGTTCGCTCCTAGATACCTCTGAGGCACATGTATACATAATAGGTTTTAGTTTATTCTTTTCACAATTAACTTAAGCTTATTTTAAAAGTAACTAGCAAATGTTCTATTTTAGCAAATAATTTGATTTTAATTAAACTCAGTTTTTCTTCCTCCAGGTAGTTAGTCTAGTCCACAGAAGTTAATTAACCCTTTCTTTATGCCTACTACATACTGCTACTTCGTAATTATTATTTCAATGCAACATGCAGAATGTAGAAACTCAGACAGACAATAAACAAAGAGAAAGCAGTAAAGAATCTCTTCTAATGGTCTACCTAAGCATTTTCCAAACATTGATCGACAGAATAAGAGTCTCATGAGATACTAACAGATATTCCATGATAAAAGGATTCATTGGTCAAATGCTTTAAAAAAATGCTAGGATAATCAACATTAAGCAGGTTTCTTTGTTATAGAACTTCTCTAAGTACTAACGTACACCCTGAATCTCCAAGGGGTAATATAGTATGTAGCATTATCAAATTTATTTGACCTTAGAAAACTTTTTTTTTTTCCAGAACACTCATTAATATCTCAGTGGATATGACAATTCCACAAAGCCGAATTTAGAAAGTGCTGAGGCAGATGAAATCAGAATTAGGGAGATACCAATGGAAATAGTGAGAAGAATGCAAATTCATTAAGCATGATAACGGAACAACAAGAAAAGCCTCCGAGAGTGTTGTAAAAAAGAAAAAAAAAAAAAAACATGAGAGAAAATGACTAGTCAAAGAAAACTGTCACACAATGTAGCTGGGAATTGGAAAAAAATGAAATTATTCATTTAAACTGTGATTCTCATAGCTATGCCTGATATCCATTACTTCAACTATTTAATCGTGCAATAAATATTTATTTAGTAATCAGAATTATCTAGACTAGGAAGGGGCCTCGTGAAGGAAAAGACTGTCTGTCATCTTTTCTCAGTAACCTATAGCTTAATGATCAAACTACAATGTCCTCTAAACAATAATGTAAGTAGACATCTTTCAGGGTGTCTGCCTACATCATTTTTGAGAACTACTGTCTACATCCTGTTCATAAAAAGGCTCCATAATTAAATATGCACTTCCCATGTATTCATGTATCTATTTGTGGCTAAGATTTGCAATCTAACCCAAATGTTCTTTCCTGGGTATGTGGCTAGTTATTCTTGAATGGTTTCTTAAACTACAAACATGTAGACATGATTTCTATGTGACTTCTTAGCTATGTACACGCAGTGGCTGTAAAAAACATGTAAACAGTGAAAAAGGAGAGTGGAGAAAGAGAGAGAGAGAGAATGTACAAGGAGAAAAGAGAAACAGAGAGTGGAGATCATAGGAAAGACATGGAGCTCTTGGGTCCCTCATGTCTTTTATAATTCTTTGTTATAGAACAATGTGAAGTTGGGAGTTGGAAAAAAGTTGGTTGACAAGACAGTATACTTCAATTTTTTTTTCTTTTTTGTCAATACATTCTTTACTGAGATCCTATTATCTGCAGCAAAAAGACCTATGATTAAAACAAAGTCATGCATAAGAGTACATTACTTTATATTTAGGCAACATTATATATTAGGAAGGTCAAGGTATCCCTGAAATATTACATGTTTATAAACATATTATAACATATAATAATTTAATAGTCAATTCAGTTCAGAAAACTGTTTCCATCTGTATAGTACAGTGAAAACCATGAAAAGTACAATACCCTTGAAGTATTGATTTCACAGGAGTAGCATTTCACATTTAAACAAGGTAGGTATGCAAAATACATAGATGAAGAGATCTGCCATGTTGCTCTCACTCTGGGGTTCAAATGGCAGTACTTACTGGAGGCAAACACCCAAAGACTGGCAGGAATTCTGTCAACAACTTAGTATAGTAATTGATGGGAAATCCAGACTGTTTAGACAGGATTGATTAGAATTAGTCTTTACAGAATATTATGCTAACACATGGATACAATTAGGACACATGTTCAGTGCAAGTGTCCTGAATCAGTGCAAGACTCTGATTCTAGAAGTCTGCATTGTAATTTTTTTATAAATACAAATTATTTGGACTTTTTTAAAAAATGGAAGAAAAACATGTAGTACAACTTCAGATACTAAAAATGGAAGGCTCTGAATAAAGATGAAACGTGTGTGTTAAAATTCAAATACAAGTCCATAAAGTAAGAAGGGGGGACAGAAATAACTAATCTCATTACATTGGCACAGAGACATACATTTATCCCTACCAGTTTCTAATCATATCAGCATCCATTGTCTATGAATGTTACAAGTTGTCCCTCCAGAAAATGAAAAATGAATTTTTGGTTTTTTTCTCCACAATAGTTTTAAGGCAAAAAGGTTCCTAAAGAGAGTCTCCATTGTATATGGTAAGTTGCACTCATTCTCACCTTGTTGATCTGCAAATCATATCATTCTCACCATAGTCTCACTCCTTTTCTCAGCATTGATTTGTTAGTTGAGTGAGGTCTCAAGATCTCACATTCCAGAGACTCAGAGGCTCTCAAGCAGGCAAGGCTGTATTTGCTTTGTAGGAAGAGGTGCTATGTAAACAAAAAGTATCACTACCATGTCATGGCAGCACTTATTCTCCAGGGGTTTTATATACCATCCAAAAGAGCAACAACTAATTTTCTTTTCTTTAATACCAAGTTTCTTAAACAGAACTGTCCCTAAACTACATTTTGAAGTAGGAAACGTTAAGTTGAGGCAAAACACTTCCCAAGTTTTTTATAGGCATCTCTTTGAGAAATAAATACTGCCCCCAAAACTTCAACAACAAGAACAACAAAATGGAAAGGATGCTCTGGGAGAGAAAAAAAAAAAACAGTCTCTAAGGTTTGGAGCCACATCCAAACTTTCCAATTAGGCAGGATAAGATGTCAAACTGTGATTTAAACTCTTACCCTTCATTTATAATTAACGTTATCCTCAGTGAGATGTACAATGTTAAATGAAATTGCTTAATGAACTCAGTTGTGAGTAAAACACATTATAAATACTCAATAGTCCCCCCAAGAACTCCTCTACTTTTTCAAAGAATCTGAAATATGCGTTATCTCCATCCTACTAATCATGAAGTCATTGCCTTAGCAGTAGTAGTTTGGGACAGGAAGCCTCATCCGATCAGCAGTGCAGGGTCCTAGCTAAGAGCGGACAGAATGTGGGATTCAGAGGGCTCCCAGGTGGCTCAGTGGGTTAAGCCTCTGCCTTTGGCTCAGGTCATGATCTCAGGGTCCTGGGATGGAGCCCTGCATCGGGCTCTCCGCTCTGCAGGGAGCCTGCTTCCCTCTCTGTCTCTGCCTGCCTCTCTACCTGATTGTGCTCTCTCTCTCAAATAAATACATAAAATCTAAAAAGAAAAAAAAAATTTTGAAAAGATTGGTATTCGGTTTTCAACACTTGATGGTTGTGTGACTACTGAGTTTTTTAACCCCTCTGTGCTAGTGTTCTCATAATGCGATAGGAGACAATAATAGTACTGAAATTTAAGAACTGCTATAGAATTAAGTAAATTGATAGCAAGCCTCACACCAGCCATGTTAGGTGAGTATTAGCTCCAATTATTGCCATTATTATATTACTATTATAATGTATACCTCTTCCTACCATACTATCAAGTTAACTCCAAGAAGAACTACTATGTAATATGCAGCAGTTTGGTCCAAAGTAGTTACTCAGGTTCGCTCCCAACATCATATCCTTGTTTCCACGTTTCCTTTCTTCTCTTTAATCCTTATCCCAACCAATCACAAAGCATATGACAGTGACTCAAAGATCATCATCAAAATAATGTGTTCATGTTTTAAAACACACTTTAATGCAAAAAAGGTGTAAATGAATGTGGCTGTCCATGATATAGATAGATATACAGATATCTATATCTATATCTATATATCTGTATATCTACATATCTAGATATAATGGAATACTATGCAGCCATCCAAAGAAATGAAATCTTGCCATTTCCAATGACATGGATGGAACTAGAGGGTATTACGTTGAGCAAAATAAGTCAATCAGAGAAAGACAATTATCATATGATCTCCGTGATATGAAGAATTGAGAGACAATGTGGAGGGTTTGACAGTAGGGAAGGAAAAAATAAAACAAGATGGGATTGGGAGGGAGACAAACCATGAGTGACTCTTAATCTCACAAAACAAACTGAAGGTTGCTGGTGGGTCGGGGGTTGGGAGAGGGCGGTTGGGTTATGGACAGTGGGGAGGGTATGTGCTATGGTGAGTGCTGTGAACTGTGTAAGCCTGATGATTCACAGACCTGTATCCCTGGGGCTAATAATACTATATGTTAATAAAAAATAAAAAAATAAATTAAAAAGGTGTAAATGATTGGAAAACTAAAATTAATTAAAATTAATTAATTAAACTATAAACAGGCAGGGTGGGCTAAGAAAGAAATTGTCCCCTTTGCAGCATGACTTACTTGACTTTTTCAAAGGCAGTCTGTTATTGTAATCCAAACTACTGAGAGGTAGTATTTGTTATGAATAGTTACCAATTTATCAGCTCTGGAGGAAAATATGTGAACATTTCAGAAAAGAGAGTTTTTATTTTTCACAAGCTGTAAGTAGAAAATAAGGCAATAAGATCATCAAAGATGGAAAATTCTATGGAATAGCAGAATTGCTAATACTTCTTGATACGTGAAGGAAAGGATAAAAGAAATTATAAAAATTAATCAGAAGAAACCAAGAGTAGAAGTTTTCTCTAATTTATTTGAGAAAGAGCAACATCTGGATTAAAATCATAAACTGATACAGCATTTTATAATTTTAGGTGGTCAACTATAATGTACACATTTACTTTAAGAAAGGACAAGATGTCAAAAGGAAATACAGTTGTGCACCATCTCTGCCAGATACATGGCAAGGTGGATATGATATTTCAATTAATTTGTATTCCAATTACATATTTGGTATTATTATTTCCATTTTAGAGATTAAGACAGTAAAAATCAGAAAGATTAGAATAAGGTAATTTCGCTGATAAAAATTCTTATATAACTTAGGTGTGTATCACTTTAAATCCTGGGTTCTTTCATCAGACCTAACTACTTCTAGCATTTTCTTTCATATAAGTGTAATAGAAAGTAGAATTTTAAAAGTAGGTGATTCATAAGCATACATAAGAAAACGTGTCTTTAGCCATAAAATATAATTTTTCATTAATGATTAATTATATTGTTGCTACTCTTGATCACTCTTGAGGAAGAAGCAATTTTACCACTTCAGCCTTGCCAGAGGGTAGAAAATACTAACAGGATAATACAACAGAGATCAAAAGAGGGAAAAAAAAAGCCTTGTTAAAAGTTTGAAGAGAATGTAAGTAGCATATAGTCAATGACTCGAATCTGTTTCTTACCAAGTTTTTATGCTTGAAGAAATATGCTGAATTATGAATTATATATAAATATAAACCAAACTGATTGATAAGTGGTTTAATCCAAGTATGTAGATATTTAGAGAAAAGAAAAGGGAGCTCAAGACACATAAAGAATTTACTCTGCATAAAGCATTCATTTAATCACTCAGTAATATTTGTGAATAAAATAAATCATTAAATCATATACAAATAAATCAGTTTATTATAACAGACTTTAGGGTGAGAAATAACTATCTCTATCCATAGTTTTCTTATTAGATATAAAGATCAAATAAAAGACCATGTAAATATATACTCTAAACTGTAAAATGCTGGGAAAATATAATTTAATGGAATTTAACTACAAATACTTGGATTTCTACTTAATAAATAATGAACACACTTTCAGAACCAATTGATCCTTGTTTGATGGTATATAGTAAAAATAACAGAGCATGGAGCCAAAGAAAATACTGTCAACCAAAGCAGTATCTTTCCTTTGTTTGTTCAGTGTTAAAAAGAAATAGTTTTAATGATATACCTTGGAGTGCCCATAGCCATACTCTTATTTAGCTTTATTCTGCTTTCCAGTAGCTTATATCTTCTCTGTGAAGTCTCCCCACCACACCCACATTAAACCGCATGATTTACCAGTGTGCTCTCCTACAACCTGTGTTAATTCCACCCAAGTTCTTAGCTTTGTATTATGCTGCTTTATATACCTGCCTGACTTCCCCCTGAGACTACAAGGTCTGTGAGAAAATCTATTCAAATTGAAGAGTAGAAAACATCTAGGTTAGGGTTGATATATATATAGATATAACATTTTTAAATAAAAATGTTAATATTGTAACTTAGCATATAGAAACCTATATATTAATTTATATACATAGAGAGAGAGTTTATTCCATTTAGCACCTAAGATTACTATCCAAAAAGAGCAAAAAATTAGCCTAAAAGTACATGAACTTTGTAAACTAAGTCAATGTACTTTTTGTAACAAATACTATCAATCCTGCTTATGATTTTTTAACAAGGACTTTTCCAAACACCTTATATGTATAACAACCTGGCCTAACCCACCCAAAACATATTTTATACAGTTTGTTTATTGATTTATCTCAGCACATGAACACTACTTGGCACATCATACACTAAATAAATACTTGTTGAATGAATGGATGAGAAACAATACTTTATATCTTCATGTAATTACATCCAGGTTCAAAATTCTGGTGGCACTGTTTCATTTTCTACATATCATTTTCAACATTTAAGTCTCTCTTGGGATCTTTCTCAGCATCTAAGAAACTTTCGACGATAATTTCTGCCTTTCTACTTCAAAAATAATAAGCTGTGCCTACTTCAAAAAGAATTGCAAGTATGTCCCATTTGCATTTTTTAGAAGACAAAATTTATCTCTAAAGTATCTGAAAAGGGGTACATTAATGATACATATTATCTAATACTATAGTGTAATTTTAAAAAGATGTCTTATAAGTTTTTAAAATGTATTTCTTAACTACATATAATAAAATATGTAAGCTGCTTTTGAGGTACCTTAACTATTAGATAAAATTAAGTTGTTCTAGTTAATCTTGTCATGATAATGATTTTTCTTCATGTCAAATGTTTAAAGACATCTCATATCCATTATATTCAGAGCATAGGTAGAATATCATCTGGCATGGATTAAGTCAGTCTTTCTCAACTAGAGGTAATGTTTTTGTTTTTGTTTTTGTTTTTTAAGATTTTATTCATTTATTTGACAGACAGAGGTCACAAGTAGGCAGAGAGGCAGGCAGAGAGAGAGAGGGGGAAGCAGGCTCCTGCCGAGCAGAGAGCCCCATGCAGGGCTCCATCCCAGGACCTGGGATCATGACCTGAGCTGAAGGCAGAGGCTTTAACCCACTGAGCCACCCAGGTGCCCCTCAACTAGAGTTTTTCAAGATAATTAAACCTTCTATAAAATGACTTAACTGGCTATCTTCTCAAATTTTCCCAAGGAATTTACAAAATAAGTTTCAGAATAGATACACAGGAAAATAGTAATTCACTATACACAACAAATGCCTTAAGAGGCATTCAGGATTTAATTTTTCCAAAGAACCCAGGATGGGAAGAACTTGAGTAGGCACTCAATAAATATTTGCTGAATACAGGGGTGCCTGGGTGGCTCAGTGGGTTGGGGCCTCTGCCTTCGGCTCGGGTCATGATCCCGGGGTGCTGGGATCTAGCCCTGCAGGGAGCCTGCTTCCCCCTCTCTCTCTGTCTGCCTCTCTGCCTACTTGTGATCTCTGTCAAATGAATAAATAAAATATTTTTAAAAAATTGCTGAATACATCTGTCCAAACCTAATCTATTTTTTCTTCTTTACTATTATATATTGAGCAATATAAGCCAAAATAACAACAAATCAACAACAAAAAAACAGGAGTTACCCTGAACATATCTCACAGCCTCATATCCTATATAGTGTCCATTCCTACTTCCCAACTGCTTATTACTCTTCCCTCAGACTCTAATAATCAATAAGTGCTGTTTTCTAACTTTAGCCTGGATATCCACTCTGGATAGCCTCCCATCAAACTCTGCTCTGAAGCTAGACCTTTCTAAGATGCAACTACCCAACAGATTATTTTGCACCATTGCTTGGATCTGGTCAACAGATCTTTAAGACTTTGGGTTTATACTAAAGTGCTATAAGATGGCCAGTAATACCTTGCATGATCTGATAGATTGCTGTATCTCTAATCTCACTATGCAGTCATTCACCACCGTGCATTCTGAGCTCCAATCACATACTGTACAAGGAGTCTTTAAGTTCCTCTGAAGAGCCTTTGGTCATACTGTTTCCTCTTATTCAAACACTATTCCTATGTGACCTCCACACATCTCCTGATCCTTCTTCTGTAATTTCAGCTCATGACTCTTTAAGGGTGGTTTCCCATACATGACCCCACCCAACAGACTAGCTACGATTCCTTTGTTAAACACAGAACAGTGCTCATGCCCTTTAAGCACTTATATCAGACAAATAATATACCTGTCGGGGTTATTATTTGACTGTTTGTCTTCTTCAGTAGAGACTACATTCTCTCTGTCAGCAAGTGTAGCGCCTAACACAATATCAGGAGCACAGGAAGTATCTGCTAAAAGGATTAAGATGAGGGACAAGAGGAATAGCCATTAAGGGCAAACACAGGTAAGATGAGACTATCAGTTCCTGAAAGATGAATGTGTATTATCTTTGAAGAACTCCCTTAAGTATTTCTAAAAGGATTACATCCTAAAATTCAAATCTCATAAAAGAAGATAATACAGTATTTTGTGTTGCTGATTCATTTAGACTAAAAATTTCTTTTTTTTTTTTTTTAAGATTTTTATTTATTTATTTGTCAGGGATAGAGGGAGAGAGAGCGAGCGAGCACAGGCAGACAGAGAGGCAGGCAGAGGCAGAGGCAGAGGGAGAAGCAGGCTCCCTGCCAAGCAAGGAGCCCGATGTGGGACTCGATCCCAGGACACTGGGATCATGACCTGAGCCGAAGGCAGCTGCTTAACCTACTGAGCCACCCAGGCGTCCCTAGACTAAAAATTTCTTAAAATACGGGCTTATGACCATCCAGATCTGCTTGAACACAATCCCTTTTCTTTTTTCTTTTTTAAAGTTACCTTTTGTCTTCTGTTTGGTCCACTTTTGAAAGAGCCAAAGCACACTGACTGGAATGGTCTTTTGGAAAATCAGGACATCACTGATAAGAAGATGAATGGATGGATGCACTGAGTCAGGGAAGAACAACTTAGGACCTTAGGTTGGAGAGGAAGACGTGTGGCAAAGACAAAGTGGAACTGCAGACTAGGGTCCTAGGTTTGAAGAGGGTGAGACTAAGTCATTGTTTCAAACTGCAAAAGCTACTCTAGGCCACTGTGTGGAAAAGAGCATAGTTTTATTAAACAGGCAAAGAATTTCAAGTTAGTTTTTAAAATCCTTACCTGTTTACCAGCCTATAAATATAACCATGGTAAGATCTAAACTTTTTTTTTTCAATCTTTTGCTGTTGTTGTTGTTGTTGTTCCAAGATAAAAGAAGTAGAGACTAAACAATGGGTTTTCCCAACTTTTGCTTAAGTCTTCTTGAGAAGAAGGGCATCATCATAGCTACTTTATATGACTAAACTTGCCATTGTGGAAGAGGAAAAAAACTTCTACAATTAGAGTCGGTTCCTGCAAATGACCGGGTAGATTTCAGTGCACTGTTTCCAAGCTATATGACTCTGAGAAGTGTTTCAAATTATCTTTGGTCCAGTTTTTTTGTTTTTTTAATGCAAGCAGAAATTTTATCTACCTACTTGTTCTGAGGATTAAATGAGATAATCCATGTAAAGTGTACACCAGAATGCCTGGTACACAAGAGACGTAATGAATGTTAACTATTCCTTTTCTTCTCCACCATGGCCACCAAGACCATCAGATCATCACCATCATCTAACACCAGATGATGATGATGATGATGATGATGTTATTTTCATTATCATTACCCCACAACATGTATAAAATGATATCTTAACAGATCAGCCTGAATTTGTGAGAAAAGCTTTGGGGAAATGGATGGCAACGGTGAGAATGTTAATATAGGAGTTCTCTGTAACGTGAAAACATTATATGGACGACTTTCTTTCTTTATTAATCTAACAGCCATAATACCAGTATCAATTTCGGTTTGGATTAATATTAACTTATTTTAACAGTGTATCTCCAATCTGAATATAGGAGGATGGGTAGAATGTTTTCAAATAAAATGAAGATGTGGCTCACTGATAGCAGGTCAACAATTGTATATAATTTTCCTTTAGAAACTATCTTTTTATTTTGCAAAGTCTAAAAGAGAGACACAGTCCCAAAGTCGTCTTTATTTTGCAAACATGCCTCAAACTTGATTCTGTAAACTCCCAGAAAGCAGCATCATTTTGATTTAAATTATACCAACAGAGGCCACAGACATGTAGGGAGCCTCTTGATGAATAAATACTGTGATCTAATTGTCTGACTAAATTTTGCTTACAATTATACACATAGATGAAAACAGCAATTTCTTCTCCCCTTAGTCGTCACTTAATGAATTCTGGAGGTAGAGATTAATTGGCCTTTTCCCCTTTTAAGATGAGAAAGGAAAGTCTTATTTTTTTTTTTAAATTTTAAATTTCACAGCAAAAATTAAAACCACAAACAAACCCCTAAAAACTGCCCTGCTGTACTCAGATTAATTAGTTCTGCTATCCTGGTGACAGTGAGTAAAAGGAAAATTAGCTGTTTCAAAGAATTAACTAAGTACCACTGAGCAAAAAGGGTAATAATGGTTATACTGGGAATGGTTAATACACTTACACAAATTTTTATTAATGTTAAGAGTGTAATTTTTTTTAAACATGAAGGAAGAGGAACAAAGTATTAATAGAAATGATAAAATCCAAATATTAAAACAATTCAATGAAAAATAAATCAAAATTAGTAATTTTTCCACTAAGATTTTACTAATTTATGATGAAAGTACTTTCAAAATTATAAACACTAACATTTCTAGAGATCCTCCTGCATCTTGAGGTCCACAGGGGAAAAGGGGCAGGAGTGTAACATCTTTCTTAAGAAATTGTCAGTTATTATTCTGTGTTTACCATCATTGCTATTGTTTAATCCCAGACAAGAATTTAATCTGTGATAATTTCATTATAACCTTCAGGTTTCGACTGATCCCGTTATTAAAATAAATTATATAATAGAGAGGGGATATAGATAAAGAAGCAGTTAGAAAAAGGTAAGAAAACGTGGGAAAAGATAAAAAAGCATTAATCAAAATTAAATCGAGCCATAAGAGTATTCATTATACTACATTACGCTATACACAACAGTAGGAAATAATTCGGCTAAGCTCCTTCTTTGTCTCCTACTGCAAAAAGGATGAGAGAAAGAGAAGAGAAGGCATACAAGAGACATTTGTGTAGAATCAAGTACCTAGGCTTCTCTGAGAGTCTGGCATATTAAATAATTTTAGGTTAATATCATTGTCCTCCTTCAGAAGGAGCTAGTACTATCAATCCCTTAGACCTTGAATATAGTTGGTTTTAGGTTTGCTACAATGCCACTTTAGAACTGAAATTTCTCAGGAATGCTCCATTACTGCTCACCCATATATTTACCAGCTTCCCAAATGGACTACTATTTCCTTTACCATTGTTGTAGAACTTATGTCTTTAAAAAAAACATCTTTACTCATTTTAGTATGGGTTTCAGAAGGCAGAGAAACTAGTTGTATGAGTTAAATATGTTAAATTTATTGGGAAATGTTCTTGTACATGATTTCTTTATATTGTTTAAAAATCCCCAATTATTTTAAGAAAAAAGCCTAAAGCCAACCTTATTTTACGCACACACACACACACACACACACACACACGTATATATGTAAAGTTGTTATTTATTAAATAAAGTATATATATGAATACAAGTATTTATACATATATTTGCATATAGAAAATCTTAGATTATATAAGAAAAGCTTCTAAGTATTTTTCATTTATACTTTTATTCCGTTCTACTCTTCCTATTGGTAAAACTCCACCAGAAACTTGAGACAGACAAAATTTTAACTATTTGTTCTTACTAGGATGGGTAAGAACATATTTGCTTCATAAGCAGTAACCTCCAAAAATTAGATTTGCCTTCTCCCAAATGTAAAGTCCTCTGGTAGGATATGTTTCTACTGAAACAGCTAGTATAGTCTGAGTAAAGAAAGAAAACTGTGAGCTAAACTTCTGCCCCTAGAATTTCCAGGTGTGAACCATAGTGGCTACAGGCGGCTCTGCTCCCAAGGTCACCTTGGAGGCCATAAGCCATGGTGAGCAAACTTGTGAGTTTCAATCACTAGCTAGGAGTACCTCAGACACTAGATCCAGAAAAACTGGATCAAAAATATTGTAAAAGCTGCTCTCAATCTAAAAGCATGACAAAAAATAAATTGACAACCCATTCTACAAAAGCCTAGTTATAAAACTATCAAACAAAAACAGAATATTTCAAAACATGTGTATGGAGTAGCACAAAAATGTGTTTTAAAAAATAATTTCCAGAGCCTGGGTGGCTCCGTGGTTAAGCTTCTGTCTTTGACTCAGGGCACCATCCTTGGGTCCTGGGAAGGAGCCTGGCATCCACAGGGAGCCTGCTTCTCCCTCTCTAAATCCCCTTGCTTGTGTTCCCTCTCCCTCGCTGTGTCTCTCTCTGTCAAATAAATAAATAAAAATTAAAGAAAAAAAAAAGATTTCCGGGGTGCCTGCATGGCTCACTGGGTTAAAGCCTCTGCCTTTGGCTCAGGTCATAATTTCAAGGTCCTGGGATCAAGCCCTGCATGGGGCTCTCTGCTCAGCGAGGAGCCTGTTTCCCTTCCTCTCTCTCTGCCTGCCTCTCTGCCTACTTGTGATCTCTGCCTGTCAAATAAATGAATGGAATCTTAAAAAAAAAAGAAAAGATTTCCAGATTTCCTTTCAAAGAAAATTATTTTCTTACCTATAATTTTTTTCTTTTTTTTTTTAACGGAAAAAGAGTACTTGGGGTCATTTGTTTATGGACGATTGTAATAAGAAGGCTAAGTAGAAAGAATGAAGGGATCTGAGAGGAAGTTAATGTGTTCAATTAGTAGTAACAAAAACAAACAAGTAGATAGACTGTCCCTTCTTATTGTAATTTATAACTAATAATTGGTTCCAAGGCAAACTGGCATGTGCCTTTCCAGATGAAAGCAATACAATAAAGAAGGAAAAATGAACAAACATCATAAAACTTCATAAAGCCTACTGGGTTCCTGATAGATTATAAAGATAGCCAGAGAATTTTCCTATCCGTATATAAGTGAGCTTCCTGCCAGTTGGATTGTAACTATTACCTTAAGAAGGTGGAGCTTCTTTCTCCATAAATTGTTTCTGGAATTGGCAATACAAGTTGCTTTGGCTAATGATTCATTTAAAAAACAACAAGGACAGGTGACTCAGGCAGAGATGTGAAAAGTGCTTGTACACTGGGCTTTGCTCCGGCCTGCAGCTCTTTGGAGCTTTAAAACCGCTGTATAAAGAAGCCTGGAAATCAGAGATTAAGGAAAGCTCAGACAAGAAACCCTATGTGATCCCTCCAGTAACCAAACTAATCACTCTGCCAACCACTAGATACACGGGTGAGGCCGCTCTAGGCAATCAAGCCCGGACCTACCAGGCCCAGATCAGACCAGAAGAGCCACACAGCTGGTCAACAGAACTGTGAGTCTGATAAATGTTCATTGTTTTAAGACCCCACGTTTTGGAGTGATTTGTTAAGCAGGAACAACGGACATGGTAATTGTATCCACTATCTTAATTTGATTAAAATTCAGAAGGATAAAAAAGAATTTTGAAACAAGTATTAAAAATAATGCAACTTGGGGCACCTGGGTGGCTCAGTGGGTTAAAGCCTCTGCCTTCGGCTCTGGTCATGATCCCAGGGCCCTAGGATGGAGCCCTGCATCAGGCTCTCTGCTCAGCAGGGAGCCTGCTTCCCCATCTCTCTCTGCCTGTCTCTGCCTACTTGTGATCTCTGTCTGCCAAGTAAATACATAAAATCTTTAAAAATAATAATAATAATACAACAGTTTTCATTAAACAAACGTATAATACTTAACAGTTTTTCTTATATCCATTCTTCATACCTCTGGGACTCTACTATTAGAAATATCTTCCTATTTTGCTTACCTTTCCAAGATAGAATTTTCTCAGAAAGATATGCTTCATTTTCAAGATTGGTCCAATAATTTCTTAATGGATTCCAGTAGAACCTGAACACGTCTCATTTCCAGAGCTTACAATATTGACATTATCTATTAATGGGACTTGCTCCCTCACTAGATTTTAGGTGCTTGAAAGTCACGAAGATGTGTTATTGTCATTGAAGCTCTGATATGCTTGTGTGCATCTGATAGTCTGGCATTAAATATTTTTAAATAGTAGATATTCAATCTATGTTATTGAGTTGAATTTACTTAGCACAGGTTCTCTGATTTGGCTGATAGAGAGCAGTCAGAGAGAGCCTAGGTAGGTCATAGAAGTTAAGTCGATACTCAGAATTTATTTTAAAAAAGTTAACACAGAGCAGGTTGAGGTTTTTGCTGTGGGAAGATGATACTGTCTTCAGAATTCAACTTAAGTCAAAAAGATTCACAGCTCAAGAAGCAAAAAAAAAAAGTAGAACTGGTGAGTAAGACACATAGAAGTGAGATGAGTTGAGGCACATGTTGTTTGAAGTATTTGCTGCCTCTTACCTGCTCTACACAGAAACCAGCAGCTTTACACAAGTTCCTTTCTGTTTGAGCAGCAGAGGTGCTGGCCTCACAGGAAGCCTTCACAGTTATTTTGCAAAACACACAAACAAAACCCAAAACACAAGAGTTGGAAGGACTGGTCAGTGATCACCAAGAAGAATAATGGGAGAAATTAAAGATCTTGAAAGAAAGTGCTCATGAAATGGCTTAGGGAAAGTTAAGTGCTTTGGATTTTGAGGCTTAAGAACATGAAAATGGTGAAACAGAGAGAAAGGTTAAAATGAAGAGAAAAGGAAAAAAAATGAAAATATGAATGAATTTAATATGCCAGAATTGATCACAAATTACATCTACATCGAAACTAATAAGCATCAAATTAAATAAAAATGTGATACTAACAATTTTTTTAGATTTATTTATTTATTTGAAAGAGAGAGGGTGTGGGAGCCCCATCCAGGGCTTGGTCTCATGATCCAGAGATCATAACTTGCACCAAAATCCAGAGGTGCTTGCTTGACCAACTGAGCAACACAGGTGTCGCAAAAATGCTCTACTGTTTAAATATAAGGTTATATTCCATCTACATTTTGTTATCAAATCCCTTAGGAATCAAAATCAATTGATTCCATGTACATAAAAGTGGCTCTACAAGTCTAGCTTTTCGGAAATGTACATAAGAAATATTTCATGTGTCTTAGAGATTTTATTTTAGGAAGGAATCAGAAACTATAGGATCATGTTTAAATACTAAAAATCCATCCAAATTAATATTTTTTTCTAATTTTAGATACCAACATAAATGAGCACTATTTATTTACAATACGAAAGTTTATTCTTTTCATCAGTGACATTGTATAGTATGGCGAACAGAATAGAAAATCACAAATTAGTATGAGAAGTCCAGCCTTCCCTAATTCCAGAAATCAATTAAAATTATAAAGGAAATCTTGTCAGTGTGGGACATTGTAGTCAATAGTTGGAAAGAGACAATTTATCCAACTGGTAAAATAGCACTGTTTTTAAAAGAGAAAGAAATCTTCTACCAATCAAGCTGTTTCTGAAAAACAAGATTTCTCTTGTGGTTTCTGTATTGCTTATAATTCTACACGACATCTTTTAAGGACAGCAAAATTTAAATTCCTTTCTCTTGATTACTGAACTGAAAATCAATCTCCAGTAGTGAAGAAATTGTTTTGCTCACTGCACTATTCAATAGCGTTCACTCTCAAAATAAAAATATAAATGGCCTCAAATTACACTTTAAAATGTTAATTGTGTGGGTTTTAGGCATCTCAAGGCACATTTCGTATTTTCAGTAACATACTGTTTTAAAAACTTTTGTTTCTAATAATGTTTTAGTATTCAATGCATCCCTAAGTCACAATTATTATGTAACTACCAATCATTCTGATCAAATAACTTATTCAAGTCCACGTCTGCTTTTCCTACCACTTACATCGTCAACCTCTTGAAATAATTATCTTTTGGAGCATTTTTCTCTCAGTGTCTAATTCCCTCGTAATTTTCAACGTGATCTTTACTCTATTTCCAATGTCCTTCCTATGAGTCAATAAAATAGCCAGTTTTATTGAAACATATATCCTCAGACTCTCTGAGCTGCAAATTTCTCCCACCCATTACTTCCTATAAAAAAAAGTCAGTTCCATATATGACGGTGTCTTTAAAAAGTTTTGAATAAACTCTGCCTTGATTTCATATAATTACGAAGAAAAAACAGTAGACTGATAAATTGAAATATATATGTATTTGAGGTTATTTTTAATGTGTTTATGTATTTTCAATAAAGAAAACCTATGAAAACAGGAGTCATACATTCACAACAGCAACAATGTGAGCCACTGAATTGTATGACACTCTTTATTAATACAACCATTGCTCTTAGCTCCGGCCCTCGTAATTTATTATCTCCCATCACTTCTCTCATGTTAGGGGCATTCACTGTATGTAAGTAATTAGCTTCTCTCCTGTGCATCTAGAATGGTATTCCCATGGGTCACACTCAGGAGAATTGCCTAGGCATACTCAAATAATTTTCTACAGGGCTTAATTTTCCCAGAGAAACCCAGAAATTCAGCCTAAACATAAGTCCTACTAAAAATTCAAAAGAATGCCATATAAAATTTGGCAGGTGACAAGTGGGCAGGAGAGGGAATATAGATGGCCCATGGTCATGATATTTGTAAAATACCATATAATATGCCCCCCATTTTCTAGATGCTCAATGCACATTAACATACTGAATTTGCTAGTAAATTCTATGATAGTAATTACGATAAGAGTATAAGAGTAACAACAGTCCAAAAGATAAACCTGTTTATCTTTACTTAACGTAGTATTTCGAAAACATGGCCGATCATGCGTCCTTTTTCACACACTCTTCATGGACATCCCCTAAAACCAATGTTTGATTGAACAGACTTTGGAAGCTACTGGAGGGCTACAATATCAATATTCTACCTTGCCACACTGTCTCTCTCTATCTTCTGGCCATAGAAGTCATTTTTAAAATCCCAAGCCTATTCAAGTTATATTCTCTTGCTTAAAAGTCTTCAGCAGCTTCTTATCATCTAGAGAATAAAATAAAAATGTATTCTCTAATCTGGAATTCAAAACCATAATTTGTTCCCTTTTTCTTTTCCCATCACAGTCTTCTGCTATTCTGTCACATAACACATACATGACTCTAGCCAGAATACATAAATTCTTTCTCACATCTTTGCTCCTTTTTCCTCTCTGTCTAACCAACCAGCACATCCCTATTCATATTTCAAAATTCGGTTTAAATAGTACCTCTTGCTCAAAGCTTTCCCTGAACATCGCAAGGCTATTCCCTCTTTGTTCCCACAGAGCCATGTACTACCTTCCACATTCATACACACATTACTGATTTAAGGTTTTTTAGTTGCTTTCAACTCCCTCTAGCTTGCATACCCCTGAAAGGCAGGGCATATGCTCTAATTAATCTTTTTATGCCTGATATCTAGCACATGTCCGACACATTAAAGATAATTTAATAATTATTACAAGATTATAGCAGTCATAATTCAAGATAACAATAGATTTCTTAAAATTCATGCACAGGCATACATCATATTAATTTTTGTTCCCTTTCAAACTGCATCTTTTTTATCATTCTCCTATAAATGAATAGCTTCTTTTTTGTAATAAAACTTTTATAAAACTTTTTCTATATTCTGACATGGCTTATAGAAAGTTGTCTACTTAGGTTCTAGTGAGGAAGGAAGAGCAACATTGTACATTCCTTCTTATCCACATCATTCAAACTATTTTTTTTTTTTTAATGGACAGAAAGACAAGGTCCCTACCCTCACAGAGCTGATGTTCTAGATGAGTGAGACAAAATTAACAACAACAACAACAAAAACTATTTAAATAGATTATACTGCCTGGTAGTCATGTCTAAATTAGACCAGGAGATGGAGACAGAAGGAAAAGTGTGTCTGGTGATGTATTTGGGTGGAGGGATTGCTATTTCAGACGGAGAAGTTAAAGAAGAATTCTTTTATGAATTGAGTTTAAGCAGAGGCTAAATTAAGTGAGCATTATGCCGTGTACGGTATATCCGTTCTTGGCACCCTGGATTTGCTCTCTCTACTAGACTTGACAAATTTACCTTAATTCTCTTAGCAATAGGGCAATTACTATGCCAAAAGGTGTTTCGAATCCAGTGTGGCTTGTTGAAACTATTAGAAACTCGCCTTTATAGTCTAGTCATGGGGATCCCAATTGACTGCTCACAGCCTGCGGAGAAAGTTTCTCAGTAGGGAGACGAAGGGCACACAGAGAAGTAGTGACCTTTAGCATCAGCTGGCTCATAGCAGACAACAGCGGTTGCTTAATAAGATCAATCACTTTCTGAACGGCATGCTACAAAGTTTGGAAAGAGATCCTCCTGAGGTTTGCCACTTGGGATAAATTCAATTTTTTCGAGATCATTCTCAGTGTAAGCATGCATAATGCTATTAGTGAGAGTAGTGGATTAGGTAGCGCCCTGGCAGCCACAGAGTTCTCTAGCGACAACTTTCAACTTCTGTGCTGGTTGGTGACTGAATATTGCAAACAGAGCCAGCAGTAGTACCTTTTCACTTTGAAATATTGTCTTGAGCTCTAGGGATTTTATTTCCTTTGAAAAAATACTACTTTTTTTTTTCAACTCTATTATAAAATAATCGTTTTCCATATAACAGCCTTACTAATTTCGGATGAATCCACACTGATGCTTTTGATACATACCATTGAGGAATTTAACACATGCCTCCTTCTTCACAGCTGGACTCTTGTACAGTACCTGTCTCAACAGACCTGTCACCTTGTTCATTTTATACGTGATATATACACTTGCATCTCAGTTTATCTATTTCATTTAAAACGGTAGTGTTGTTACTGCCATTAGATCTACGACTGCAACTTGTAAATAGGAACTTCTCTTGACCAATTTTTAAAGATAATCAACACTTCTTGGAAAACATCAGGGACAATTTTCAGATGAACACAGAACAGCCTTAAATATATCATTCCTTGTAGCAAATAATCAAAACACGAAACAGAAAAATAAAATTATCTTCTCATTTACATTTTCTTCAAACTTTCCTCCAAGCAACATAACAAATAATGAAGGAACATAACTAGTGCCATAAACAATATGTGGCTGTTATTTGGTGAAAATGGGGAACACAGTAAGAGATGAGGTCAGACAGGGGCTGGAGGTTCACATCATATTGAGTCTTAAAGGTCATGCTAAGGCACAAAATATGATAATTTAATTTTTTTAAGATTTTGTTTATTTATTTGACAGAGATCACAAGTAGGCAGAGAGGCAGGCAGAGAGAGAGAGAGGGAGAAGCAGGTTCCCCACCAAGCAGAGAGCCCGATGCGGGGGCTCGATCCTAGGACCCCGGGATCATGACCCCAGCAGAAGGCAGAGGCTTTGACCCACTGAACCACCCAGGCGCCCCTGATTATTTAATTTTAAGAGGTAATCTCCTTTAACATTTTTTTGTTAAGTTACTTCAGCTCTATTATGATAGAGATTATCATAGCATATCATTTCATATTCATATCCTATACAGTGATTTAGAATGATTGAGGGGAAAAAAGAAAGAAAAGAAACACATAAATACATCCTAAGATTTAAAGAAGCTTTCAACTACCCTCTTCTCTTTCTCCCTAGAAGTAGGACAACAGCTCCCAGTCGGGCCCTGGGGTTTACACCTACAAAAACCTAAGGTGAGGCCAATCTTACATTCAGACTGCCTAAAGTGACCCCCACACAACCTCACATTTCAGACATCCATAAATCCAATAAATAATTTAGCAGAGCTCAGAGTATTGAAGTCTATAAATGGCCTGTTACTTTGCATACTAGGTTGCAAAAGCCTAAATCCGTAACCTATTTGTAGAGAGCAACATAATCCATTTTCCCAATCATAAAAAAGAAACAGGTGCTTGTAGCTAAGGGCTTTTTAAAAGTACTGTTATTTTTTAATTCTCTCTCAAGGTGTATTGCAGTGTCTACCAAAGGTTATTGAAAATAAGGAGAAGATCAGTGTCATAGGTGAACTCTTTATAAACTGGTATAAAAAAACCTCATATTTCTGGTTGATCCAACCATATAAATAAAGGTATATATTTTCAGGACAAAACACAGGAATGGCCATAATTCTTTTCACTACCAGAGACTGGGGTGACTCTGCCTATTGTTCCTGGTTAGCAATGACTCTTGTAGCAGACTCTATCACTTGGAGAGTTCTCAGACGGGAAGAGAGAAAGATTCTTACCAGGAAATGCTTTATTTGATAAAGTTCTCAATAACCTCATGGCTAAAATACAAAACAATATCAAAATCATGCCAAGCAATATGCTTTATTTGCTTTTGTTTCTGAAGTTTCTAAGTACCATTATGTGCTTAAAATGACACATTTCAATCTAAAGAGAATAAAGGGACTTTTTCTTTCCACTTGTAAATTAGTATGAACATTTTCCAACACAAAAATTAAGTAAACCTTTTTTCATGTTCTCGACTTTTACTCTTTTTAAATGACCAAATTTCCATTTTGTAATGTGCTAAGCGAAAAGAAAATGTATATGTTTATACTAAAACACTAAGATAGATGAGATATTGGTTACTAAAACTCTATTCCATTAAATTTACATATACAAATTAAAAAATATAATATCTAATCATGTGCATGTGGTATTAATTCTAAATGTAAAAAAAGGTATTCACTGAAGATATTTTTCCCTTCAGCAGCCCAGCTCACCTCCCTAGAAGTACTACTCTGATGGCTTGTTAATACTCATCTTTTGAAAGGACTTTCACTATCAAATTTACCATAGTTATTATGATAGAGACACCAATTGCTCAACAAAAGTTTGTATTCTTTGCTCCAGAGTATGGGAAGTGGCCACCCAAAGAAAATGTAGACCTGTAGAGAACCTTTAGCAGGTGTGGCTACGTGGCCAGTTCTTGCCAGACAATTGTGATTGGAAGCCATGGGTGACCTTTCCAAGGTCAGGGTATGCAAGAGCTGTAAGTGATCCTCTGACTCTAGTTCATGTCCTCTGTATCTCTGCCAATAGGCAGGAGACTCCCAGGGCCTTGGGAAAATGGGAATCCCAAGTTAGAAGAATCTTAGCCACCCTGATAACCATATGAAAGAAAATGACCTGCCAAAGCATCAATGGTAAAGTCTTCTAAGGACAAGAAGTACATTTCTGTGTGTTACGCCACTAAAATTCCAGGGTTTATTTTTTTTTTTTAAAGATTTTATTTATTTATTTGACAGAGAGAAATCACAAGTAGATCGAGAGGCAGGCAGAGAGAGAGAGAGGGAAGCAAGCTCTCTGCTGAGCAGAGAGCCTGATGCAGGACTCGATCCCAGGACTCTGAGATCATGACCTGAGCCGAAGGCAGCAGCTTAACCCACTGAGCCACCCAGGCGCCCCCCAGGGTTTATTTATAAAAGTATCTTGTCTCTCCCTGATAAAGAATGGTTCTGCATATATTGGTATTTTAACATGACAAGCTTGAAGGGAACAAAACCAAAAAAGAATAATTTCCCTTTGTGTACAAATATTAGAAGATTTTGATAAATAGTTGTCACTTTTTAGTCAAATTGCTAATGCCTCATTATTCTTTACCTCACTATCTTTTTAGTATTTATTTATACTTTTTATTGATGTATAATTAATATACAATGTTATTTTAGTTTCAGGTGTACAGCATAATGATCCAATAATTCTATACATTACTCTATACATTACTCATTATTTGTTTTTTTCACCTCTAGGAAATGAATTTTTAATCTAGAAGAATTTTAAAAAAGACTTACTCTTTCAATGTATTAACGTAAACATAATCTTTGGTTTACCAGGTCAAAAACATTTTCCCCCCTTTTCTTGTTGGTGAACAAGCAGATGACATTGCTAGAAGAATAAACGGAACATGTGCGTGTTTGCCTATATCCTTGCTAAAAATCAATGAGAAGTATAATATGCTCTAGTAACTTGACCATCTCACTATAATCTCTGTGAAGTTATTTTGAAAGGACTTCCCTTTAACAAATATTTAGACCAGGATTATTCTTTCAATCTGCTAGATCATTTGTATTACCAAAAGATTAGACTCTATGTACCCAAAGTTGGAAGTAATTTCTCTCTGTCCATCATGTCCTTTAGAGATCAGTCCCGATGTAAGAAGGTGACCTATCATGTCTAAATTTGAAATTTCATATCTTCTAAACTGTAGTTTGCTGACTTACCCTTGGGCAAACTTTGGCAATAGAACCCATTAGGGATGAAGAAACAATGCATTACTCACATAAGATTAGAAATAAGAAGGGCTTTCAGGAATGTGCCACCTGTCTCAAAGAAAAGTACTAAATTAGTCAATAAATCTGTATATTAAATGTTTGTGTCATAGATTCATTTACATTAAAAATGCAATAGTTTTCCTTTATGACAGAGGCTTATGTATCACTTACTTTATTTTAACATGAAATGCTCATAAAGATATAATGAATTCTGGTAGCTAGAATTCATACAATGTTTTAGTTAGTCCAGGACTCTCCTGGGACACTGTGACCTTAACCTTACCGCTAACTAACACTGCCCACCCTCACTTTCAAAAGCATCTCTGTTTAGACAAAAATACATATCATCCTACATAGGATACATCTTTGGTAACTATTATATATTTGCTTCATTTCAATTTCTTTTTGGGGGGGAAAGTTTATTGAAAGTAGCAAAAGAAACCATGGGTAATTTATTCCCATTTTACTCTGTATATGAAAACCAACTACTCACAGGCCATTTTTAAAATTCAGATCAGAAGCTAGAGGGTCCTAATTTGATAAATTTGTTATCACAATGTTACACATTTGAAAATAACGTAGGGCATACCCAAGGGAAGAAAGGATTAAGACATAACAATATTAGGTGAAGCTAGGTTGCATAATCAGGATTGTACGTATAAACAGAGGAAAGAAATTCGGGAGAAGAATTCTAAAATATTCAAATACTTCTAGAGAAATTGAACGAAATGAAACAATTCTTTAAAACTGAATTCCAAATATTTTGTGTCTTTTCCCCATGAACCACGTTTACTTCTCTAATTTTAAGAGCTCAGCTATTAAATATTAATAACCATGAAAATTAATCAGGCACATTCTAACTCATAAATGACTTTATGAAACCTAATAAAGGCTTCAAAATCGTCTTTAGGGTGTAGTCCAAAACAGTATATACAGCATATTGTACCTTGCTTATTAATTATGTATTTGCACATGTCTGCAGAGACAGAATTTATTATTTCAGAAGGTGAGGAATAAACGTGAGTCTAGATTTCTCTTGGAATACTGATGAGTAAATTTTAATTAATCTCCACATTAAACAGTTTGGAACTCAGATATCTTTTTCCATAAAATTGGCAAATGGACTAACCAATATGAAAATGTTGGCAATGATCTCTCTGTCTTATCCCTGCTGTGACTTCCTCTACGCAGTTAATAGCTTCACAGTTGATAAGGCTTATCTACATAAACACAAACAAATAAGCATTATCATACACTCCAAGAGAATGCTAAACTGTAAAACACCAAAAGAAACAATTTTAACACACACACACAAACGCATGCGTACCCACACAGACACACACACACACAAGTATTTGTTTTACTTTACTCTTAAGCAAGAAATTCCAAATAAGTTCACAGAGAGTGAAATACTAATTTTCCCAAAAAGATAATAACCCTGTTTCAAGAACACTGCCACATGATTGAGCTGCCTGGAAGCCACTAGCAATAGCCTCACTTGTATTTCTATTCTTAAGTCATACCTTTATGCTGTTGTATATATGAATCATTTAGACCATTCTCAATTAATAGTACAAATAAAAGGAACAATAAATTCCCTACACCTATGACCTTATAGTGCTTCCCATAAAAGACTTATGCCCATAAAAATAAAGCAGACACATGTTTAAAAGATGAAACTAATGGTTGAAAAGTTCACCTTTCTCACTCGTACAGTCTTCTTGTTCACATGAGGTAAAGTATGTGAAAGAGCCAGCAAAAGAGTCCGATAAGGAAAAGAATAGCTAAGTAACAAATCTGAGGTGTTTGGTGCCTGAGTCATTTCATTATATTTTGAAATTTACAGTTATATTTCTATGTTTCTCAACTACAAAAATCAAAGATAATTTGTCTTGCTTTGTGTGATCTACTTAAGCAGCGTCTTCTCAAATTACAAATAAGTGAAGGCATACCATTTCTAATGACATCATGTCTAAGCAAAACAATGCCTAATAGGCCTATAATAATTTATTATTTTACTATCTGGCACTGACCAAAAGGAATTATGAGAACCTCGTCTCAACCTGACTCCAGCATGTGCTGCACGGTTACACCCCAATGCTCTTTAGTTCCCCCTTTCACAAACACGACCCCAAATGACCTTGGATCGGAACTGCATGCTATGATTTTCAAAGTCAACTGAAACAAATTCTAATATTATCTGTCAAACTTGAGAGATCATTTATACTAATAAAGCTGCCTGAATGGCTGACCTGCAACTTTAAGTAAAAATTTAAGTAAAGCTCCATTCACTGACATCTTAAAGTAAAAATCATTCAAAATAATTCATATTTTTATCCCCAGATTCAGATAAAGAACAATAAAATACAAGAGCAATCTCTTCTTCAAATATAATTTGTTTGAACTACAGTGTATTTTTTTAAATGATGCAAATTTGGGGATCACCTGTGGGGGTGCAGTGGGATAAGCCTCCCACTCTTGCTTTTGGCTTAAGTCATGAATTCAGGGTCCTGAGATGGAGCCTCGTGTTGGGCTCTGCACTCCACGCGGAGTCTGCTTGAGATTCTCTCTCCACCCCTCCTCCTAGCCCACTCACGCTCTCCCTCTAAAATAAATAAATAAATACATCTTTAAAAAAAAATAAATGATGCAAATTTTGAAATTTGGAAGATTTTCATAAAAAACCTATTTCTGGCTGCTTGTTAATAATAACAATAATAATAATAAATCTAACTGCATATAGGTTGCACCGCAACACAGCAAACTTTCTAGATAGTGCACTTATCTTCAGTTTAACAGAGTTCTTATCATTATTCCCCCTAAACCATCAGAATTTACCTTTATACCTCAATATGTAAATAAACACACATCAATTACATGAGCTTCAAAATGCTATTTTTTTCCCCTTCTACATTTCTAATATTTGCCTCAGCTTCTTATTGTTTTGGGATTTTGGTGTTTTCTTTTTCAGTTTATTTCTAATATGGGCTGTACCTACAAGTTTTTCTATTTCTCTCTACAACATTTCACAATGAAGTTAATGGGAACAATGTGGTGTTAAAAGGAACAACGAAAGAACTAATAGCGTCCTTAAGTGGTTTGTGTTTGTCGAGCTCAAGAATGCCATCATGGCTGGATCAGAAGGAGCAAGACTCAGAGTACGAAGCGACAAGATCAAAAAGGCAAAGCTGTGTACATTGTAGGAGGTGGGCCATAGAGGCAGACTGATCCAACTGTAGGCTATCTAGGTATTTAACCCCTTTCCACATAGGCTTAGTCTCTGGTGATAGAACCATCATCTATTCTTCTAAGACAGAAGCTTGGGATTGACCTTTTCCTTTATTCTTTCTCTCACCCTGGGCTTCCAATCAACAATGGATTTCTCTCAACTCAGTCTACCTTACTCCATTCATTCCACAACTTCCTCAGATGAATCTCTCTTCTGGACAACTTGCTACATGTTCTAACTGGTCTTCAGGTCTCCATTCTTTTTCCCCTTCAAATCTATCCTCATTATACACTTAGACGCAAATTTTCCTAATGCAGGATTTTATTTTACTTCTTCACTTAGAATCCCTTCAGTGGGCCATCTTCATGGTTATTGATCTGTAGTCATCCAAATTCACGGATGGATGGATCTGTACTCATCCAAATTCATGTTGAGGCCTAACCTCCAATGTGTCTGGATTGGGATATAGAGCCTTTGAAGAAGTAATTAAGATCAAGTGACGTCATAGAGTACAGCTCTAATCCAATGGCACTAGTGTCCTTATAAGAAGAGGAAGAAACACCCAGGATGCTCGTGCACAGTTATAAGGACATGTGAGGACACACAGAGGCCTTAGGAGAAAGCAAAACTCCCAACGCTTTAATCTTGGACTTCTCACGTCCAGAACCTTGAGAAAATAATTTTTTGTCCTTTAAGCCAGCCAGTCATGGTACTTTGCTACGGCAGCCCTACCCAGTGATTACAGACATTATAAAATCCAATATTCTGAACAGGATAGTCAAGGCCATTATTTTGCCTCTACACTCCTCATCTTTTACTACCGTCTGATTTCTCCTTTAACTTCCCATGTCACTGATGCACATGTGCGCAATCCCATACTTGTCCCCATGTCCACGCTAACCCCTTAGGCTCTGATGCTTTCCTGATGCCTTTCTCCTATGCACATTAAGACTTAGCATAGATCTCATCCCCTGTGTTTCCCAGTCCACCTCAGGCTACATTAGGACCCCTGCCTTTTAGGCCTTCAGCTATCCACCTCACTCTCACTGCAGACCTGTTTATACAACTTCCCCATTAAGCATTCTTATAGGGAGCAACTCTTAGTCATGTTTAAGTTCCTGGCCTTTAGCCTGATTCCTGACCCAGCAGCATATGTGGAAGCTTCTCTAGTAATAGCTTATCTCTGTGGTTAATTTGAGTCTATTTGTGCTATCAAAACTGGACTTGCTTGGCATCAGTTTTCAATGCTCATTTCACATACATAAGCTTTTAATAAAAGCTTACTGCAATGCAGAAACCCTGGATATTTGTGGGGTGTTTGACAAGTGAAAACTGAACTTCTTTTATCAAAGTGATTTTATAGACAAAACAAAACAGAGAGGCTTTTGGGTTTTCTTGTACTTTTAGTTTGAAATCAAGGGTCTTAAAACTACTCATAATTTAACTGTACCTCTGGACTAGAAGTAGAACTACTTGTACATCATACAGTCTCCCTAGAATGTGGAATTATTAATGAGAGTGCACTTTCTTGCACTTATAATGACCGATTCAAGTGGAGTCGTGCAGTGCTTCTAAGAAGTAAGCCACATCACGCAGTCAGTATTGTTGCAGACACTTACTTGCTATTGGAATTTCTTTTCTTTTCTTTTCTTTAAAAGATTTTATTTATTTATTTGACAGAGACAGAGATCACAAGTAGGCAGAGAGAGGGGGGGAAGCAGGATCCCTGCTGAACAGAGAGCCCGATGCGGGGCTCGATCCCAGGACCCTGAGATCATGACCGGAGCCGAAGGCAGAGGCTTAACCCACTGAGCCACCCAGGTGCCCCTTGCTATTGGTATTCCTGATGAAATATCAAGTTCTCTCTCACAAAATAAATCAGTGGTCTTCTTCACTCAAATGTATATCCATAAAAAGTTAAAAAAGATTTTTCAAAGATCCAAATTCTGCGAAGAGGTACTTCCTCTTTTTCTTGTCTTTCCTTTTTTTTCCCCTCCACTTTGAAGGATACTTCATTCCTAATTATGTTTTATAATCAAAGCAAGTTGCCATAGAGAACAAGAACAAGAGTCAGTGGGCACCTGCATGGCTCACTGGGTTAAGCCTCTGCCTTCAGCTCAGGTCATGATCTCAGGGTCCTGGGATTGAGCCCCACATCAGGCTCTCTGCTTGGCGGGGAGCCTGCTTCCCCCCCCCCCTCTCTGCCTCTCTGCCTACTTGTGATTTCTCTCTATCAAATAAATAAATAAAATCTTGGGGAAAAAGAAAAAAAAAAGAGCAAGAGCCACAAAGTTAAGGCACAAAGATGAGAGGAAAGTCAGGACAAAATTCTATTCAGGTGGTAGAAGGAACTGAATTGCCCCCCACCCCCAACTGTAGTTTCTTGTCCTAGTCTTCTGTGAACATCCGATTACTCAAGTAACAGATGACCCAAGTAATTTGTGTTTGGTATGGCATGGATCACTTTTACCTTTTGGGTAACATATACACCCTACAGGTTGTTTAGTTCAGCCTGACAACAAAGTGAATTAAAATTTCTTGTAGAGGAAATGGCAAATGGTGAAGGATGATACGGCGCAATCCCAAGACTAGCTCTTGTGAACACTCATTCCAGGCCAGCTGCACACAGGCAAAAGGAAGTTGCCCGTCTGGCCTCACCCTATACACACTAACCTTTTCTATCCTTTCCTCAGGGTGAAGAAGACTCCATTACCTTTCTTTGTTCTAGCTTCTAAGTAACAAGGCAAACAACTTGGGTCTACTATCGAACTCTCTCCTTCCTTGTCTTTTCATAGTAAGACAAGTTTAAAGGCTTCCCCCCAAAATGGAATAATTAATTTCCATTTTAGTGCATGGTAGCTACTTCTGACAATGAATATTTTCTAATTCTTCTGTAGATTAATAGACCTCATGTGTTTATAATATACTTTTTTAATTTTTTTATTCATACTGAAATGGAAAATAGTTTTAAAGTGTTTGGTTACTGCTAAAAGCAATATGTACATTTTTTTTTTCTGTTAGAAATGAATCATACTATGTTCTGTGTGATATTTAACAATGGTTCATTTACTATGTGTAAACAAACAAAAGATGTTAGGACTCTGTAAAATTGCAGCCATTACTTTTATAGTAGAACATATGGAATTGTTTTATCGAGTTTCAAAGTGCAATTTGAGCTAGAGGAAGGGGAAAAAAGGATCATTTGAGATTTTACATTGCTTTAGGACATTTTTGTGTGCTCACACATAATATACAATATTAAAAGAGCTGGAAAAAACCAGCATAGAATTCGTGGTTATTTCCTTCCAGGGGCAAACTGTGACGGTACTTCTCTTTTAACATTTTTGAACATTTTATTCAAAGAGAAAATACTATTGATTAAAAAATTAAGTAATTTTAAAAGCCGTGATTGTTATAAAGGCTGGTCCAGGATCACAGATCCAACTTCTTTCATTAGCTTGACCTCGACAACCTGGAGTGGAAGGCAGGTGCAATGTCAGGAGGGCATCTGGGTCTGGGATCAGATGTGCCTGAGCACACTCAGGGGGCAGCACCAGCCAACCCTTCCAGGTTAGTTTCCACAGCCCAGTTTTGGAAAGACAGGGAGAATCCGCAAAGGACTGAGACTCAAAGCTTGTAACAAAATTAAAATTTGAATTCAAATTTAAGTAGTGCCAAACACCACTTCTTTCATGCAGAATCTCTGTCAGATCCCGTGGCATCAGATGTTCTAGCTCTACTCGCCCAAAGATTGAAACTGAGGCACTGGTTTTCTTTTGAAATTGAAGCACTGCCATGTGGGAAAAATGTTTGTCCTCTCTGGTTTGGTTTGGTTTTTGTCAGGGATTTGGTACTACAGAGACTTCAAAAATTCTGAGATTCTGGAAAGAACCTAGATGTCCATCAATAGATGAAAGGATAAAGAAGTGGTATATATACAATGGAATACTATGCAGCCATCAAAAGAAATGAAATCTTGCCATTTATGATGACGTGGATGGAACTAGAAGATACTATGCTTAACGAAATAAGTCAATCGGAAAACAAGAACTATCATATGATCTCCCTGATATGAGGAAGCGGAGATGCAACGTGGGGGGCTTGGGGGGTAGGAGAAGAATCAATGAAACAAGATGGGATTGGGAGGGAGACAAACCATAAGAGACTCTTAATCTCACAAAACAAACTGAGGGTTGCTGGGGGGAGGGGGGTTGAGAGAAGGGGGGTGGGGTTATGGACACTGGGGAGGGTATGTGATGTGGTAAGTGCTGTGAAGTGTGTAAACCTGGCGATTCACAGACCTGTACCCCTGGGGCTAACAATATATTATGTTTATTTAAAAATTAAATTTTTTTTTTTTTTTAATTCTCAGACTCTGAGTTTTCAATTGGCATTATTATTTGTAGTAAAAGGCAAACCATTTTGTGATATTCGGCATGAAGAGTAGGGGGTGGAGAGATTTCACTATCTCCGCAGTATCTCTTTATCTCTTTTTTCTGTCAGGAATATACAGATTTACTTTTGGTAAGCATTCTTCTCGCATTTTTAGGATGTGCTTTACCTGGGATTGGAATCATTCTTAGCCCTTAGTGCCATTAAACTAACTGAATGCCAGAAGGGAAAAAAGGCGAAAACAAAAGAACAAACAAATAAATAAGTGAGAGCAAAGGGAGTTAGTAAGCTTAGAGTTCCAAAGAGCTGCTGTTCCTGCTGTTTTTTTTTTCTTTCCGAAAATATTCTGAATGCTGACAGATGAGTACATTATTCCAAAATCTATGAGGACCTGTAAAAGAATATATTTAAATAATTTGTGTTCTAGTCTTATGGAGAAGGGTCTTCCCAAGGCAAGAAGAATTCTGATCCTACTGAGGTTTTGTGGCTTCTTAGCCTACACAGTGTCCAGCTGTGCTAGAAAATGTGTGGCAACGTATACTTGGAAAGAATCCTGAAATTTTCTAAACTCCGAGATTGGATTATCCAAGAAGTGTTTCCTATTAAGAGTACTTCTTATCATTTTCACTGGTGGCAAACTCTGTATTCAAACCCTTCTCTCTCCAACACTTAATAGTTTCTATTCCACAGTTTCCCCTGCTGGGTTTAAAAATGCAGCTGGCTTCCCACTGTGCTGGTTATTTCATTAAGAGGAAAATGTTGAAGTGGTGACATTGTCTATAATCTCTCTTACAATTCTCTGTTAATTACTAATGTAAACAGTATGTGGGTGACTGTTCCTTATGTGGTCTATCAAGATGTTTTCAACATCGGCAGAATGAAATGACACTGGAGACAAAATTCACAAGGATAAGACCCTTTCCTCTAAAAATCTGGGAAGATTATCACTTGACCTTTCCTACTCAAAATCTTTTCTCTATAGAATAGAGAAAATCTACAAAATTTGATTATTCAATACCAAACCTAAAGGAATGATCTGTGAAAACATTCCTAAGCCACATTCTTAAGTGACATTTTCATAGCTCAAAATTCAGCCTTTTGCTTCGGTGTAGATGAACTCCTAAGCAGAAAGCAAACACTTTGAAGAAATGGCAATAGCACTGGTTATATTGTATAATATACAGTACTATGCCTAGCATGGTAATTTCTATTGATGGGTAACCCTTTTCTGATCTTTCATATAAAATACCACATTATCTTTGGATGAGGGAATGGAGAGTTTTGATTATCTTCCCAGCAACTATTTCTCTCATTTTATCAAGAACATACAGCAGTACCTTTGGTGAGCATTCTTTCTTCATTTTTAGGCATGTTCTTTACCTGAGATCAGAATCATTCTTAGGTCCAAAGATAATTTTAAAGTAAGAAAGTGATGGCATTCTTACTTAGGGCTATGAAGCCTAAGCAGTTGGGTAGCAAAAAGAAGCTGTATATACTATAGAAATGAGACCTAAGATTCCAGAAATTAAAGAAATGAAAGCCCCCCAACCCCAGCCAAAAAAAAGAAAAAAACAAAAAACACACTCCAAGTTTCAAAGGTAAACTTGATGTGTATTAAAGTTTTTCCCAGAACCAGACCTCTTTACCCAGAAATAAAATCTCTCATGTAGGGGAAGGAGCAGAGGGAGAAGGAGAGAAAATCTCAAGCAGAATCCCTGCTGAACATGGAGTCTGACATGGGGCTCGATCCCATGACCCTAAGATCACACCCTGAGCTCAAGTCAAGAGTGGGACTCAGTGCGGCTGGGTGGCTCAGTGGGTTAAAGCTTCTGCCTTCGGCTCAGGTCATGATCCCAGGGTCCTGGGATTGAGCCCCGCATCAGCTCTCTGCTCAGTGGGGAGCCTGCTTCCTCCTCTCTCTCTGCCTGCCCCTCTGCCTATTTTGTGATCTCTGTAAAATTAAAAAAAAAAAAAATCTTAAAAAAAAAAAAAGTGGAACTCTTAACCGACAGAGCCACCGAGGTACCCTGCAAATAAAAATATTTTTAAATAAAAGAATAACATAAATGGATAATAAACATATCCCTTTATTTCTTAATAAATGAGAGAAAAAGTAAAACTGAAAACTTGAACCATCAGATAATATTTAACTATCAGATTCCTGGGTAAATATATATAGTATTTTCCTTGAAATTAATCTGCATCCTAGAAATACACATCATAAATACCCTATACACTTATATTTCAGAAGTTATGTTCCTTCTATTCGTCTGTGTGTGCGTGTGTGTGTACACAAGTATGTCAGCAGTGTTGACATACTACTTGCAGAGCTGCCCCTCTGGGATATGTTGAGTTCATGCTATCACCATCAAAACAACATTTCCTTCAGTCAATTTCTGTAAGAAATTATGATATAGCCGACGAAAAAATCTAGGAGTGAAGATTTATGGTGCAGCTTCTTTTTATCATTTGCTAACTGACATGCTTTTATAATGCAATTACAGCTATCCCATACGTATCCAGCTGCAACACTCCAAGAATGATCTTTTCCTTTGTGTGCACTAATGTGTAACATTGTAGATATGTGTTTCTACTTCACAACTTTCACTGAGACACATTTTCTGCTGGTTTGCAAGAGGCTCATATCCCACTCTAATATCCATGTGGGCTTGCCATGCTTTTATTAATTTATTCCTTTCCACTTCTATAACTTTCAGTGAAATATTGTAATACACATAATGTTTGTTGTTATAGTTGTAGAATTTTTTTTATTATGTCACAGCAGGGAAATGCTATTGGAGGAAATAATTAAATGTAAAGTCATTTGAAGGACTCTACAATTTCTTTAGAACTCAAGTTGGAAAGTAATTCAGAATTATATCTCCTCAGGCAAGGATGATCTACTTGAATTCCTTGAAAAGGTGAAGGGCCTTTTATTATGATAAATTTTGCAGAGACTAATTTGTGAAAAAGAAGTACATTTTTTCTGACTCTAATTTCTAAAATACCTGCAGAGAAATAAGTCCCACATTCTAGAAGGTTGTCAGGGATCAAACTGGTCATAGGTATTTTTATACTGTAATGTGAAGAAAAAGAATATTTCTGATTTGTTTAGAGAAAAACAGAAAAAATTTTTATATAAGCTAAAAATGTATAGATATAACATATATCAGAAACACATAGGTCATATATATCACATTCAATGATGTTGTCTATAGCCAGGCTTTGGTGGGCTTCATGGGTATAATTCTGAAAATAAAGCAAGAACATCTATTATCATGAAACAAATAAGTCAAAGTTACTAAATTAGGAGATAATATTGGAATACTACTTTTAATAATAAGATGCTCATATTGGTAGAGGACTGTCATGAACCTTTTATATATCATGAGTATAGTATATTTGAGAAATGAATTCAAGTCTTCAGAAGTATATTAATTAAATGTAAAATGCCCTGAGTTGTTTAGGTGGTCGGTGGTAAAAGTTTGGGAGCATCAAAGTGTTTCTGAATAAATCGATAATGTAAATAATTCTAGCTGAAAAGATTCTTTTCAGTTAAATATCATCTCACATTCAAACCTATAGTTCTCCAGTTTCCTCGTTTTGTAACACCCCTGTCTTTTTACCTTTTTTCCAGCTTCTAAAGTATGTGTTCTTTTTATATTGTGGTATTCCTGCAGACTTCTTTTCTTTACCAACCATTTACTTTCTCAATATACTAATAAGTCCAAGAAACAGCTCCAAATGTTTATTTCTGTAAGGTTGATAGAACCAACAGTTACGGGTACTAGTATTTTGGAAAGACTTCAAGTCTTTTCAAGCCAAAACACATATACGTATATTTATCTATTGAAATCAGCCCATATGCAGAAAAACATATTTTGCTTTGCTACTTAGTAAACCTAATTACAAATAAATATGACTTACATATCTTCCTGCTATACATGTGATAAAGTAAATATCGAATTTTATGGAAACCACCACCAATTAGTGCTCTTTTTCATTTAACAAATATTAGGATAATAGTTATTCCCCAACAACTTGGGAAATAACATTTCTCACAGAGTTAAAGTACTTTCATATCAGCACATAATGGGAAGATTCAAAAGGTATTACACAGAATGATTTTCTAACTATACTTGGTAGCAATTTTTTCATATTTGGCTGTATTTGGTAATATTTTTAATAACAAAGAAACAATGAATCAACTAAAGCTTATGGCTAGTAGAATATTCATGGAGAAAAAATTAGCAATGCTTTTAGCACAATTGTATTTTTATAAGATATGAAAAATTAAAAAAAAAACCCAAACAAGAATAGAATTATAAAATAAAGCAAAGTTACTATAATTCAGTACAAATAAAGATCCACTTTAATCTATATAACTTATTAGCAAAAGCTTTCTGAACATTCATGCCATCTAAAATTTCATTGTATAAAACATTAGAAATTTTAAAGCATTCTTTACTTATATTCAAGTTTAATTAAGAAAGGCTGGCATGATATATTTTCTCATTTACAAGTATTTCAAAGTACTCATGTGATGTATTTAGTTTCTAACTCATGAGCCTTCCCTGTTCCATAGTTTACATATTGACATTCATTTTATTTTCATATGCCATGTAAATTTCAACTTATTCCCCATCATAACCAATGTTTGTTTTTATTTTTACTGAAGTATTGCTATAGTTAACTGTGTTGCCACAAAGTCCAAAATGTTAAAAACAAAATCTTATTTCATAGGTTTTTTTTAATTAAGATTTTATTTATTTATTTGACAGACAGAGATTACAAGTAGGCAGAGAGGCAGGCAGAGAGAGAGAGGAAGGTAGGCAGGCTCCCTGCTGAGCAGAGAGCCCAATGTGGGGCTCGATCCCAGGACCCTGAGACCATGACCTGAGCCGAAGGCAGAGGCTTAGCCCACTGAGCCACCCAGGCGCTCCAGGTTTTTTTTTTTTTTTTAAACTAAATATTTCTTCACAAGTACTCAACTGTTTTTGCCTGAAAAGTTATCCTAAGGCAGAATCTAAATAAATGTCATATCATTTAATAAGTTCCATTTAATAAGTTCCATGCCATGTTTTCATTATTTGTATGTGAAAAAGATAGGCAACCACTAATAGCGCATGTGTGTGGGGGATGAACCTATACACTCATACATATACACATGTATATTTTCTTTTCAGTAAAAGGGACTGGCTCACACTTGTTTTATAGCTTAGTCTCTTTTATAAAAAAAATAGTGCACATTTTAGACAGAGCACACAAGGCGATGGATTGCAATAGTTATCATGGATTTTAGAGCGGGACCGCCTAGGGTAACATTTCAGCTTTGGAGATACCATGTAACTTTTGGATGTTAATTAAACTCTGTGTGCCTTAATTCCACCATTACTGAAGAATGACAACAGCATCCATTACACAGGAGTAAGGGAAGAATTAAATGTGTTAATTCATATAAAGTGCTTAGAACATTGTCTGGCTTACAGGAAGTTCTCAAAAAAATCTTGCTCATAAAATAGTTAGAGCTGAATATTTAGTATTAGTTATACAATCAGCTCTGTCGTGGCAATGCTTGTTTTTCCAAGAAGCATTAAATTATCTAAAGCACCTCATAAACACAATTGATTCAAATAAAAAAGAAGCTGAGAGTCTCGAGACCTTCGGATTCACAATAATTAAATTATTTCTACCAAAAACGTCAATAAAAAATATTTGCATCTGGCTATAATTGGATATGGATAAAACCTGAGCCAAACCAATCCAATCTTTGGTTGAATGTTCGCATAAGAATAAATGAGTTTCTTTTCTCACCTTCATGATCATCATCAAGAGCATAGTTCTTAAGCATTTTAAATACCTTGTCATTTTATCACCCTTGCTATAATGGACAAAGTCTTAAATCTCCCAAATAAGACAGTGTACGGACTTAAATTCTTCAGCAAGTAAATTCCTATGTGTTTTCACTACCGCATTAGTACAATGGGAGTGATAACAACAGGTATGGCTTAGGGTTATGGGGAAGAATTGAAGAACTAATGAAACGTGAATTCTTTACCAGAGTTTATGTCAAATAAGAAGCACACAACAGGGGCGCCTGGGTGGCTCAGTGGGTTAAGCCTCTGCCTTCGGTTCAAGTCACGATCTCAGGGTCCTGGGATCGAGTCCTGCATCGGGCTCTCTGCTCAGCAGGGAGCCTACTTTCCCCTCTCTCTCTGCCTGCCTCTCTGCCTACTTGTGATCTCTGTCAAATAAATAAATAAAATCTTAAAAAAAAAAAAAGGACACAACAAATGTATATAGGTATTATTATTACCAGTAACAATATATTTCCTATTTATATAAGGCATATTATACCCTGAATATTAAAACTACAGCTAGAAGTAAAATGCCTAAATAATCAGCAGGCAAGTAAAGGATATTTTCCTAAAAATCTAACTCAATGGTTATATTGATCAATTTTGTAAGGTTGGTTTCTTATTAAAACTTTACTCTTCTTTAACCAACAAATGATTAATTGGACTATATATATTTTATGTATGGATTTGAATCTTACTCTTTCTAATGTACTAAGAAATGAAAAGAATCTTTCTGATAACCAAAATGATTTTTAAATATTTTCAAAATATTTTTTTAAAATTTTTGAATATTTTTAAAATGTGTCTGAGAAGGAAAAAAAAAAAGGCTAAAAAATAAAAAAATCATGGGCTTTGTGGCCAAAAGGAGCAGTCACATTTATACCATCATATATCAAGTAATTTTAAGTGAATTTCTTAAACACCATGTACCTCAGCCTCCTCATCAGTAAAATGAAACATAAAAGGCAGTAAAAAATATTTTGAGATCCACACCCCAGTAGCCTTAGCAATCTTTAAAATCACCGTAATGACAAGGCAACTGAGGTATTATTCTGAATGTCTGTTAAATCTCATCAGAACTTATACTCTTCCAGAGTCCTGTGGTATCCAATTTAACCAGTGACAGAATTGATGTTCATAACCTGCTTCGTCCTTTTCCATATGAATTTAAGCTATACTGAAGTTGATTACTACAGTGTTTTTATCCTGTATAAATAAAGAGACAATTTTATCTCCCCTTTACAGAAAACTATATTTCTTTCCTTGGTGATATCTTTTAAACATTTTCCATAAGATGTCAAGTTCTACAGACTGACCACAAAGTGTAAAAGTACCTAAAAAACTGGAGATCGGGAAACAGCTAATGTGATCATTCACTACAAATGAAAAAAAAAAAAAGTGATTCTTAGATTTTATCAATCAAATGAGCTTAGGGGATACAGTCAACCATACTGTAATGACTTTGAATGGTGACAGATGGCAAGTACACTTACCATGGTGAGCATTTCATAACATAATTGTTGAGTCGCCTTGTTGCATACCTGAAGCTAATACAATATTATATGTCAACTATACTTCAATAAAAATAATCATTCACTCATGAAGAAAACTCCAGATGATTTTAAAACTCAGTATTATGCAACATAAAAGAATGAAGACAAACATAACTAATGTTCAGCCATAAGCAGAAATGAAAAAAACATATTTGCTAAAACATCAATTCTTCTACCCTTTTGTCTCGTGACCTCTTTAACTCGTAATATAAATAAGATTCTCAAAGATTATCAGTTTGTGTAAGTTATGTTATTATGCACCATGTCAGAAATTAAAACAGAAATTTTTTTAAAAGTAAATTATTTCTACAGTCTTGGTCTCTGCTAAGATGGCATCAAATTTACCTACCATTGCTTTGGCACAATCAGTGGCTATATCTAATACAATGAAATAGGCAAACAATAAGTTAGAGGTATTATGAAAATAGTTTTGACATTGTGGATCCCTGGAAAAAACTCAGGAATTTCAAATTCCCATAAACCATACTTTGAGAACGGCTGCATGAAGAGTTAATATTTCCCAAGTTCTGGAAGAGACAGCCAACAAGATTCCCTTTAGCTTTTATCCTAACCTATCCTGAAATAGTTTAATCACTTACTAAACTCTTAAGTTTCAAAGCACACATACGCAATATAATTTCATTCAAACTTAAATGAATAGCAAGCAATACTGCAAGCATTTCAGTAAGACATTATCAAATGTGTTCTCAGAATTGAAATGGGCTGATATATTAACAAAGAGGTAAATGTCTTCCAGACAGGAAATTCCCAGCTTCTCCATATTCTCTACATTTCAGATTTGATAATGAGATTTATCTTCCTTCCTTCCTTCATTTCGTTTCCTTTTCTCCTTAATAAACATGCACACAAAGAGTAATTCTTAAGGCAAAGAGTTATATATTATAGTTTCTATGCCCATCTGTTCTTTTTACTGCATAGAACAGTCAATGGAAAATCCCTGATATGAGGGATTATTTTTGATCTGTTATAATTCATAAGAGAAACGCAAGATATAATGTAATAATTCTGTTAAAGGAATGAAGGAGAATACTAAAATTGAAAAACTCATACATATATATATATATATATATATATGCACAGTTATTGCAGAACATTTATTCAGTTATGTACACACAGAAACTGCCACTGACATTTCTTCTTCGACAGCTATTGTAAGAATTCTTAACCTCACCGGGATTGAATACAACAAAAACCAAGATCTTTTTGTCAGCTATAAAATCCCCTGTAGTGGTACCGATATAAACTGAAATCTAACTTTTCCAGAAGGGTGAGAAACAACTTTCTTTACGCTTTCTTCCCTTCCTCACTCCCTCCCCCACTCTCTTTTTTTGCATGTTCCCACTGTGACTAAGGACATATGACAATGTAACCTTGATAAAATGCTGGTAGAAGATTAAAAGTAAAACTCCGATCACTCATTTAAGTAGGAAAAAAATCATCTTACTTTACATATTTAACATCTCACTCGACAGGAAAATCTAAAGAGGGTATTTATTAAATGTCTAGATTATGATCTTTGATTCCAAAAGAATTCAGGATGCAAGAAACATATTTATATCCATGTTTCCAGAAATAACTACTTTTTCTTTTATACTGTACCCACTGAAATGCCCAATAAATCTAATCTGATTTTAAAAATTCACTTTTGGGCACCTGGGTGGCTCAGTGGGTTAAAGCCTCTGCTTTCGGCTCAGGTCATGATCCCAGGGTCCTGGGATTTAGCCCCACATCAGGCTCTCTGCTCAGCAGGAAGCCTGATCCCCCCCCACCCAAACCTCTCTGCCTACTTGTGATCTCTGTCTGTCAAATAAATAAATAAAACCTTTTTAAAACATTCAATTTTTAGCTTAAAACAATGCATTAAGAATAGACATATATAGAGAAAATGTATTTATTTATCATTGTGTGGTGTGGGAAGGAGATGGGGGTGTTATCCGTAATGGGCATCAGGGTCTTTTTTTTTTTTTTTTAAGATTTTATTTATTTATTTGACAGACAGAGATCACAAGTAGGCAGAGAGGCAGGCAGAGAGAGAGGGAGGAAAGCAGGCTCCCTGCTGAGCAGAGAGCCCAATGCGGGGCTCGATCCCAGGACCCTGAGATCATGACCTGAGCCGAAGGCAGAGACTTTAACCCACTGAGCCACCCAGGTGTCCCTGGGCATCAGGATCTTAATGTGGTGATGGATATATTCTAAAACTGATTTATGGTGAAGTTGGTAAACTGGCAAATTTACTTAATATATCATTATACTTCAAGTGAGTGGATTATACAATATATATGTTATATGATATATAAAATATGATAAACAATACATGATATATAAAAATGTCTCAACAATATTATATTAAAAGATGAATGTAATGAGTGAGAGAAGCCAGATACCAAAAAACATATGCCATATGAATTCATATATTTAAATTGTAAAATGGGCAAAACAAGGTATTAGAAGCTCAACAGCAGTAAAACTTGGGGCAAAGCGTGGAGTATGGCTGGTGCAGAGTTTAAAGGAACACCTTTGAGATGCTGTTAACGTTCTATGTCTTAACCTGAGCTTGGTTTGTGAAAATCCACTGAGTTGTAGATATTTATATGTGCAAATTTCCATATGTATATTATACCTCAATAAATGTACACTATGTACACATACATATATACTTGTTCACAAATGCCTTTTCAATTTGAATAATAGAAACAATTCCACATAAAGTAATACTGTTACACCACATATTTAAAATATGTGTCCAAAAAGATGGCATGAGGAAGACATATGATACTCAAACTTCCTGCATTTAGATGGCGTTTTTGTCCAACTACTAAGAAGAACTCCAACAGGACTTTGTACTGACAACGGGGATAGCGTGAAGCTAATTTATCATCAGTTTATCGAGGTTTCTTAAGAGCATGTGAACTCAGTCTGTGGGGAGGTTGGTGGGGTACTTGCCTCAGGAGGTGGCACATTTCAAAGAGGCTTTGGAGAGATGAGATAGTGCAGAGCAGGCACCAATAAGCTTTGGAAGCCATGGCAGAAGAGGTTGGGTGAGGGGTCATTGAAGGGAATCTGTTCCCTCATGCTCTTTTGGGTACCTTATATGCCTCATATATCTTATATATCTAATATATTATAAATCTAATATCACTTTGGTCTCTTCTGGTTCCACCAATGCTGCCATCCTTCAAGGACTAGCTGAACCTTCCCTCTCCAGTGAACACTTTTTAATATTATCTGGCCAAAAGAGCTTTCCTCCTTTTTTTCAACTCCTCAATAAACATAAATGATGTAAAAATAAAACACCGAGCAAATAATCTAGCTGTTTGTGTACTATCTGCCAAAAAGCTATAGGTGTGTGGGCAGGAACCATGCCTGGCTTACTCATCCACCAAACTTCAAAGTTGTCACGGGGCACTGCACGTTGCGGAATTTCAAGTGTTGGTGGAGTTAAAAATGGAAATATTTCCATTAATAGCTGAAGATAACGCGAAACCTCAGCTGCATTCAAAATGTAAAATTTTTGCAGTTATCAGTTGCCAACAGTCATTTTTCACATTTAGGTTCTAAAGCTGTATGTACCATTTTTCAAATCTCTGAAACATGTAAATGTAAAATAGAACGAGCAAAAATCACTCAGATAATAGAATTAAGATTTTAAGTGGCATGACACCATCAGAGAGCACATTTAGTTATTTACTTACACACCATTAAACATCAGAAAGTAGTTTTAGGTAAAATCAACAGAAGGTCTGCCCTCTAGAAGCCTGCAATTTACTTTAGACAAGACGTCTCTGGGGTGTGATAATGCGGGTTCTTTAATGTTTAGGGGCAATAAAGAAGATGCAGACGATAACGAGTGAGTGAAAACAGAAGTTCTGAGAAGGATAAGGAAATGTGTTCTGACATTTTAATAAATCTAGTAGGATAACGAAAGAAGAAAAAAAGCACAGAACTTCCAGAGGGGATGAAGGCAAAATGGCGACAGAATACACTTGGATCTGAGAAAACAAGGTGTCTTCCACCAGACGGTGAAGGGTCTGGTTCCTCTAGAGAAGGTTTCAGATGGCAAAGTTCTACTGGGGAAAAATATGACATTAAGCCATACCCTTTTGAAACAAGTCCCCAGTTTTTCATGCAAAACTAAATTTTATTATACAGTTTTATTTATGTATTTGTTCAATGTGTATTCAAACATCTACTTGAAAACTATTTCATGTCTGTCCTTGCCTGTGACACATCTAATTTATGAGGCTGAAGTGAGTTACGAAGGCTGTTTAACACGGTTATACAAGGATACATGAAAACATTTTGTATTTTGTAATATAATTCTCCGATCCAGAGACACACTTAAAAATGTTTAGACATTGATACAATGTATTTTTAGAACTTTAAATGAGTGAAAGCAGTAACTATCTAAATATCTCTTAGAAGTTTTCCCATTATAATCTAAATTAAAGTGGATCATTGAAGCTCTCCGTATTGTTATTAATTATGATACATCCACATCATAATTAGAAATTATTTGCATTATTTAATATGCTGTCACTGGCAAAACAGTGAAAGTTCACTAATTATAAAGTAGCCGAAGCAGACATGGCTATCTCATCTCTTGGGAACTTACAAGATAGAACCTGATTTCTTCTAAGAGTCAAAAGCATTTAATTTGGGTAAGTATAAATGTAGTGTATTTAACAGTCCAAATACAACCAAAGAATTCGCCTCCATGCAGAATTAACCACAGTTATTTGAGCTGACAACTCTTACTTGAGAAACCACCAGGGGGCTTCCACAAATGATTCACTCAGGGTGCTTAAAGCAATTTCACTCTTCAGATTTGTCACTTTAGAGACACATCCCATATAATTCAGCAGCTTGAGAGGATCCATTGTAACTATTTTTTGCAATAATTATAAGATTAAGGGCTTATTTTGGGAGCCATTAATAATATCAATAAAAGGATTAAAACAATTTCATTGAAAATCATAAAGAGATCAAAGAGCTACTGAAGTTAATGCTTCTGCCACATTTAAAATGAAAAGCTAATCACAGAAAAGCAGAATTTCCTCCTCAACCCACACCTCAAATGGATTCAAAGAATCTATTTTTTTGTTTGTTGAGTCTGGCAGAAATAAATAAAATAAAATAACCATTTAGTCTTATTGCTCATTCATACTCCACATGGAAAACCACTCAGGACAGACACCATTATAACATCTACACATCATGAATTAATTAGATTTCTTTTAGGCATAACATCAGAGAATTTAACCATACTTGGCGGCATGTCAAATGTGTAACAAAAAGAGACACAAAATGAGATATAACAAGGAAAGAGCCACACAAGAAGAACCAAATGCAACCAAACTTCCATCACACGGAATCCCCAATTTAAAAACCTTATTTCTCATTAATATTCACCTTAGCATGAATTAGCATTTTAGAAATAGACAAACAAAAGCCCTCAGATTTGCCCAGAGAGACCATCATCCTTCAAGTACACTACAGATGTTTTGATCATCAAAAACTGGGCATGTTATAATTTCTAGTAACAATTTATATAATTATTTATAAAAAATAAGATACTATCAATATATTAATCATACACAAAGATATATATCAGCATTTTAATCATCAGAATTTTAGACAAAAAGCTAAAAATAATGCAGGCTTTCTCAAACACAAGAAAGATAAGCCTCGAGAACTATTGTTCTTGTTTTATATACTTGAATTTGTGGATTTTTACATATGCCATGATTTCCCCTGTATTTTAAGAACTCCTTACTTAAATAATAGAAGAAAATAGTTGGCTAAATAGAAATCCTACTGAAAAAAAATATTTACTAAATAAGTAATTTATTCATTATTTTAAAGTTACTCTGTGAGCATATTTACTCAGAAAATATGAAGGCTTATAGTAAATGAATGACTTCACTAATTTCTAAGAAATCATAGTAATATTGAACAAATATTTAAGATATATATATATATATAAAATATTTAGCTAATTTATCAAGAAATCTTAGTATAATTTAAACCTTTCATAGTATGGATTCCCATTGACCAGTTTTGTTAGAATTGAAGACCTTCTTTTCCTTATCCAGTGATATTATATGATAACTTAAGTTATATTATTTGAATATGGTAATATTTTGAATAGCTTAAATGAATTACATTATATACTAGATAACAAAATAATACTTTTTCATTGTTTTTCAAGGCCAAATAATCATTAATCAATAGTCTTTCATTACACTTTGATTAGTGGTTATAAAAATTATCTATTAACTTTTATTTTTTTCATACACTGACAGAAAATATTTATTAGCAGTAAAATAATTTTTCTATAATTTCTGGAGAGAATTACAAAAGTCTGTTTTGGAAACTGTGAAAAATAAATTCAGTTTTTTAGCTATTGATCCCAGTTCTAGAGAAGTCAGAATACATGATCAAACTTAATAATAATCTAATAAATTTTAATAACTTTCAAATGCCATTTGCAATCTCTAATGCTAGCCTTTTAGTGATATGGGAAACCAGTTAAATTGAAAAATTCTAAAATTTATAATGCTATTTGTGTTCTTACCTATGTTCAGTATGTCACACAGACTCATGGTTAAGAATTTATACTAAATGCACACGCAAAAAAATATCATACCTTTGAGACATAATCTTATAGGCATCTGGCAGATAGCATCGTATGTTCTCCATCTGAGCAGGGTCAGAGTCACAAATTTTGTCATCAGTCCTTCCATAGTTGGCACTTTCTATCATGATGACATCTGTTCCTGGACAGCGGAGCTCTATGGGGTAGCTCTCACAGGACAGCTCTCTGCGGACCACAGCCATCGGAATTGGGGCACGGCTGAAAGCTACCGGAAGGAAAAGGAAGAAATGTTAAGTCATCTTTATTACATACGAAGGAAAAGCACATGTGTTTGCTTTTCCAGTGTTTGGGATAAACTAATACCAAAAAAACAAACCAGTTGCAATTAACCATTTTAATTAAAATAGAATATTTTTCACTTTAGTCACATTATGAGATTTTTAAAAATCTCAGAGTAATAGCTATTTCATAAAACCTTACCTAACACAGTTTTCTTATAAATAAAAGAAAAAGAACACTCAGATTTTCTACAACTTTGGCTGGTATATGAGGTAAAGTCTCTGTAGAAATATTATCGCGTGCGTAGAGATTCTCAGGAAAACCCCAGGGGTATTGTGTGTGCCTTGTTTCATTTTTTGTTATGGAAACTATTACCAAAAATTGCATTTTTAAAACAGATTTTATTTATTTATTTGACAGAGAAAGAGGGAAACAGAGAGAAAGCACAAGCAGGGAAACACCAGAGGGATAGGGAGATGCAGCCTCCCCAACTGAGCAGGGAGCCCCGGGCAGAGTTCCAACCCAGGACACTGGGATCCTGACAAGAGCCGAAGGTAGATGTTTTACCACTGAGTCATCCAACAAAATCGCATTTTTGTTTTATTTATATAATCTTAAGGATTCTATTTTCATTTTAAAACATGTTTCATTTTGGGGCGCCTGGGTGGCTCAGTGGGTTAAGCCTCTACCTTCGGCTCAGGTCATGATCCCAGGGGCCTGGGATCGAGTCCCGCATTGGGCTCTCTGCTCAGCAGGGAGCCTGCTTCTCCTCATCTCTCTCTCTCTGTCTCTCTGCCTATTTGTGATCTCTCTCTCTGTCAAATAAATAAATAAAATCTTAAAAAAAAAAGTTTCATTTTTCAGTATTAATTAACATAATCAGTATACTTTATAATGTAAATACACTGATAATAAGTGTTCTTTAGGAAAATAGAGATTTATATCAAGAAAAATTAAATTTTCCTTCAGCTCTCTCCACACACTCTCCCCCACTGTCAAGAGATAACCAGTTAACATTGCGGTGACCTTCCTATTAGAATTTTCTACAGAAAAATGAAGAACAATGAAGATATTATATGTTTCCTCCTGCCCTTCTTTACAGTTCATTCAGGTAGTAGTACACTATACATGTTGTTTGATACTTTGATTTATTTTATTTATTCCTTTAATGAACATGTCTTTTCATTTCTGTATTGTAGTCCTCATTTTTTTTTTGTAGTCCTCATTTTTAATGGCTGCCTTTTATATACCTCTAAACCTTATATAATATATCTTACAGTGATGAGCATTTGGGAATGTCCATGTGTTTTTGTCAGAGTACTGTAAGGAAGTATAAAAATATTTGTGTACCATAGCTAAAATATTTTAGAAAACCAAATATATTTTATAATACATATATATATATATATATATATTTTAAAGATTTTATTTATTTATTTGAGAGAGAGACAGTGAGAGAGAACATGAGCGAGGAGAAGGTCAGAGGGAGAAGCAGACTCCCCATGGAGCTGGGAGCCCGATGCGGGACTCGATCCTGGGACTCCAGGATCATGACCTGAGCCGAAGGCAGTCGTCAAACCAACTGAGTCACCCAGGTGCCCCTATAGTATATTTTTATAAATGAAACTGATGGACCAAAGGGAAAATATATTTCAAGCTTGGCAAAAATCAACAACTAGATATCTAAAAAACTTAATAAACAGGTATAGTTCTACCAATAGCACCTTTCATTTCAAAACGACATATTACCAATTCCCTTAAATTTTGCTAATGTAGTAGGCAAACAGTGATACAATATCCTTCTTACAAATTTTTCAGTATTCTATTTGAACAATGGAATATATTTTCATGTTCATCAACCTTTCACATTCCTTTTATTTATGAATTGCTTGCTTACATTTATACATGGTTCACTATTGTAAAAGTTCTTTGTTTAACAAGAAAATCTTTTTAGAAATCGGCACTTTATATTTGTGGCAAATACGTTCTTTTAGTTTGTTGATTTTAGATGTTTGCTAAACATACATATATATCTTATTTTTACACAGGGAATTACCCATCATTTCATGTCAAATTTATGTTTCCCACTCCAAGACTGTGAACATAATCGCTAGGAAGAAAGTCAAATGTTTAATTGTAAAAACTCAAGTTTTCTTTTAAAAGCATAAAACTGAAATTCTAAATTATGTTTACCAATCATCTCCTAAGTTGATTTCCACATAATAGGAATAATTATAGAGATACACACATGAAAGCTATAAATAAGCATTAATATTTAACTCACTAACGTGTACATATATAAAATATGAATTTAAATAAATATATGAAACTTTTCTTGTGACTTTTTTACAAAGCATAAAATGTGAAAATAAAAGAAGGGAGGAGAAACAATGAAGTGAAAATAGAAAGGAGGTAGAGAAAGAAATTTTGTTGCTATAAATATTGTCACTTGAAACTTAACATAAATATTGATTTGGGGGGCGTCGGGTTGCCTCAGTTGGTTAAGCATCACCTTGGGCTCAGCTCACTACACGTGAGTCCTGGAATCGAGCCCCACCGTGAGTCCCTGCTCTGTAGGGAGTCTGCTTCTCTCTCTCCCTCTGCCCCTGCTCATGCACTCTAGCTCACTTTCTCTCTCAAAAAATAGATAACTTTTCAAAAAATAAATGGATTTGGTTTGTTATTCAACATCTTGCTTGCTTTGTCTCTCTCTCTCTCTCTCTCACACACATATACACACAGAAGAATCTAACGCATCCATATCATTCATCAGAAAGTTAACAGAATTAGAGGTTGATTGTAACATTATTTTTAGTTTGTTCTTGAGTCAACATTTTGACAGGGTATTCCCACAATAAAGAGACACTGAATTTCTGGACTATACATTTATATTTTTCTTAAAATAAAATAAAATATCCTTATTTATCTATCATTCTGAAATTAGTTGGTTGTTTAAACATGAAGTTCTTTTTAATAATGAGGTTTCTAAAAAAAAAAAGTGAGATTTCAGTTTTCAAGGATAAGGGTATTTTCCTTAATGTATTTAATATTTTAAGTAATGAATCACTGAATAATAAAAGTATTCCAATTTGGGGATCCAGTTTCATGACTTAGGTATGGAATTACAGAGGTTGTTTTTTTGATTTGGTTTTATTTTCAGTTTTAATAAACGGTTTTCAAAATCAGAATTTTTCAGGACATTTTTTAACATTTGCTAAAAGGCAATTTGTTTCTTAACTTTGGTATAACTATTTTAAAAATAACATTGAAAGTGCTTCCAAACATTGAATTGATCTGGCTATAAAGTTAAATTAAGTTAAAAAATGAGTTAATTTAAGAAGAAAACAAAACAAATAAGCAAATCATACACTTACAGCATTTGTTTGACTAAGTGGACAATTTGCTTAATTAAATACATCAGTCAAGTTTTGTCAAAACGTATACATAGGGAAAGCTTTATTCTGGTTCTTAACTGTCAAAAATATGATTTAGAACCAGACACTAGACAGTTACAAAGCCAACTAAAATGTGGAGGCCAAAATTTTCCATGTATATCTTTTGACCCTGTAAGAATTACACAAAAGTTATGTATTTGGCAATTTTTACAGAGAGCCTAAGTTGATTTGTGGATGCTTTCTTCCATTTAACATATAATTGCATTTGTATCAGTAACCCAGTGATAAATTGCACTCCTAAATGATGGATGTTTTGTTTAAAGTAATGTATTACTGGAAACTATAACATTATCTAATTAGCTATTTAAATTACTTTTAATTATGTTGCTAAATGCTTTAATCAGCGACCAAAGTCCAATGGAAAAAAATATGCTTAAGTTAAAAGTTTTTGTTTTGTTTTGTTTTGTTTTAACCATTCAGTTATCATGCTAACAATGGAGAGATTTTGATTAGTAGAGAAAAAACCAAGACATGGGAAATGTTAACAATGCAAATGCAGGATAGTCCATAAAATTGTCTATTACATGCTGTACTCAGGTAATATTGCCTTGGGGGAAATAATTGGGGGCAAAGAAAGCATATTCTTGAACTCACTTTTTTTTTTTTTTTTAAATTTTATTTATTCATTTGACAGAAAGAGATCACAAACAGGCACAGAGGCAGGCAAAGAGAAAGGAGGAAGCAGGCTCCCTGCCAAGCAGAGAGCCTGACATGGGGCTGGATCGCAGGATCCTGGGATCATAACCTGAGCTGAAAGCAGAGGCTTTAACCCACTGAGCCACCCAGGGGCCCTTGAACTCACTTTTATACCATGAGTTAATCTGCTGTAACAAGGAACAGAGTATTAACATTAGATGTGTAATGGGTATTAGCTGAATAAATTGGAAAAACCTTCAGATGTAAAATCTGATAACCAGGTAGGATGCCCCACTAGGGAACTATCCACTGTCCATGGGACCCAGGAGGCTTGGATGAAAAGAAGCTTCACTACTACGGACAGGCAGAACCTCAACAAATGCCCAGTTCCACGGCAAGCACAGACCTAGCGAAAAGTGTTCCTGACTAGGGATTAAATAACACTGTTCTCGCTCACTTGTGTCAGCACAAATCACTTTCATGTTTTCTTTTCTGAGGCCTCAGCCAGTTGGCTGTTAAAACCTCTTCTGGACTTTCTTGGGACTCTCTGCTCTACTATTAAGCTGCTTGGAGACATTGGACTCAAAATGCCTAAAGTCCTTGGTGAATTGTGAATGATAACAACAAAGATCCCAGTCTAGGGATGTGAGGTGGGGGTGGAGGCAGGGGCTAAATGCTGGTGAACAAACACAAGCCACATGATTCTTTGTGACCCCAAGGACAGGGATCAGAGGCTTGCTAGGATAACCCTAGGGCACTGGAAGGGAGTTTTCAAAGAAGGGAGTGGCGGTTGGGATACTGATTTCAAAACAAAGGATATCAATAAGAATAACAGTAAACACAGACACAGAGGCGAGCAGCTACACTCAGTGAGTTGAGAGCATAACACAGTATAATGTATTGCATTTTAACATGTTGAGTTTAAGGAGTCAGGATAAACACTGAACATTTAAAAATGTTCAACTGTTGGGGCATCTGGGGGGCCCAGCCAGTTAAGCTTGGGATTCCTGGTTTGGGCTCAGGTTGCGATCTCAGGACGGTGACATGGAGCCCTGAGTGAGGCTCCCACTCTGCATAGAGTCTGCTTGAGATTCTCTCTCCCCTCGCCTCTGCCCCTCCAGCACAGTACCTGTGCTCTCTTGCCCTCGCTCCCCTGCCCCATTCTCTCCCTCTCTCTCAAATAAATAAATAAATAAGTCTTCAACTCTCAGTTGGACTCAGGAGTCGAATACAGACTAAAACCATGGGGAGGGCATGAAGTAGTGCAGGGAGCATCTACAGAGAGGAGAATGAATACAGAAGCCGGAATATCAGTGGCCACTGAAGAAATGTTGGAGAAGTGCGCCGCGGAGTCACACAGAGAGAGGCTCTGGGTATCTCTTCAAGGAAGAGGTCAACTGAATAAACTGACTAACCTGACTACCACTTACCACTGCTTTGAGGGTAAGGACACTTAACTACAGGAC